>NW_015650698.1:36426-44671 GCF_001515625.1 Sinocyclocheilus rhinocerous | reverse complement strand
CATTTATTGTTTGAATATTGCAATACAATGGACAGAATTTGAAATCTGAGACTTTGTTTCATATTAAAAGTACCAAAACACAATGCTTATTGCGATTTATTGGATGGGAGATGCACTTCAATGTTCCGTCTATTAACTGAAAACAGGCTAGACTAATCGATTCCTGGGATTTAAGAATCGATATCGTTCCGTAAAAATGAGAATCGATTAAAATCGAGATATCGATATTTTTTATCCAGCCCTAATGTGAAGTGTCACTCACGGCGTTGTCGTGTCGTATCCGCAGGTGCTAGACGTTCCTCTGACGGTTAAGATCCGTACCGGAGTCCAGCAGAACTGCAGCATCGCACACAAGCTGATCCCAGAGATGAAGAAGTGGGGCGTCTCGCTCATCACGGTACGATGAGTTCAGTCCGGTCAACGAGCAGCTCGTACAAACGTGACACCGGGGTTCTGTAGGTTTGATGAAGATAAATTTACTTGGTCTTAAAGAAGATTTAAGGAATAAATTGAAGGGGACACAATACGTCATTATAGTAACTAAATGTAAATGTCTTCTATTAGCAACACTTCAAAGTTTGAAAGTGTCAGTTACTTTTTTTTAGTTCATTTTACAAAAAAATACTGAAATAACTTTTACTGAACTACAAAAACGGATACTTTACTCAGTATTTCTGTCTTGTTTTCCAGTGCAAATGTCTAGAAATTTAAATCAAAATACATTTACTTGACAAGCAAAAGGACGCAAGAAGTCTTTTTTTTTAATCGCAATTCTAAATTTATATCTCACAATTCTGACTTTATATCTCACAATTCCCTTTTTTTATCTCGCAATTCTGAGTTTGTTGCGCAATTCACATTTTTTCTCGCAATTCTAAATTTACGTCTCACAATTTTGACTATATCTCGCAATTCTGAGTTTGTTGCGCAATTCCCGTATTTTTTTTATCTCACAATTCCCTTTTTTTATCTCGCGATTTTTTTTTTTTTTTTTTCGCAATTCCCGTTTTTTTTTTCTCGCGATTCTTTCTTTTTTTTTTTTTTCTCGCAATTCTTACTTTCTCTTGCAATTCTAAGTTTATATCTCGCAGTTCTAACTTTTTTCTTACACGTGCGAGTTTATATCTCACAATTAAGATTGTTTCCTCTCAGAACTGTACTGGAAAACAGGGCAAAAATATTTAGGAAGCTATTGATTTTTTGCGACATTTAATACCATGACTTAATGAATTTAAGACTTTCTGTTCTGATTCAAGACCTTTCAAGGCCTTAATTTGTGAAAACGCGAATTAAGACCCGCAGAAACTATTCTGTCATCGTTGATCGTGACGCTTCATTGAGTCGGTTTGTTTCTGCAGTTGCACGGCAGATCACGCGAACAGCGTTACACGAAGTCGGCTGACTGGGAATACATCGACACCTGCTCAAAACTGGCCGCTCCCGTACCACTGTTCGGTAAATACACTGACGCAGGCAGAAGATGCAGATATTCCACTGCAAAACACGTGACAGTGCTGCTGTGTTTCGTGCAGGTAACGGAGATATCCTGTCGTATGAAGACGCCATGAAGGCCAGAGAGACTGGAGTGTCTGGGATCATGGTGGCCAGGTCAGTCTGACAGCATCATCATCATCATGTGTGGCGGCTCTGAATGAACTACTTCCTGTTTGCAGGGGTGCGCTGATCAAGCCGTGGCTCTTCACTGAGATCAAGGAGAACAGACACTGGGACATTTCCTCCGGAGAACGTCTGGACATCCTGCGCGACTTCACCAACTACGGCCTCGAGCACTGGGGCTCCGACACGCAGGGCGTCGAGAAGACACGGAGCTTCCTGTTGGAGTGGCTCTCCTTCCTGTGCAGGTGATGAGTTTAATAGGGATAGTTCACACAGAAATGGATATTCTCTGATCATTTACTCGCCCTCATGACGTTCAAACCTAACTATGACGTCCCCTTCGAGATTTTCCTATGGGGTTTTATAATGGGGTTTTTCAGTTTATGTGGAATTTTAAAAAAAGCCTGTGGTAAACATAACTTGATGATACTTTGACGTTCTGTTCTACAATGTGAACTGCACACACTCACAGCCCAAACGTTCTTATCTAATTATTAAAAACATAGTTTTCAAAAATGAATAACTGGTTCAAAAGTCGTGTTTTGGGTAAAGATGCGTGTAATTTACGTTGTAGAACAAAATGTAAAAGTATGGTCAAGTTATGTTTACCACAGGCTTTATTTCACTCATTAATTGGAAAACCCCATTATAAAACCGCATAGGAAAATCTCGAAGGAACCCGCGGCGAATTACTCTTCCGGATTCGGACGTCACAGTTCCCCCGCTCTATTCAGACTTTTTTCCCGTAGTTTTGACTCTTTTTCTCGCGCTTTTAATCAGAATTTCAAGTTTATATCTCGCAATTCTAACGGTTTTCTAACATTTTTTTTTTATTTTTTTATCTCACAATTCTGAATTTCTTTCTCACTGTTCTGACTTTTTTCTCACAATTTTGAGTTTACATCTCAATTCCAAGAGTTTGGAACAACATGAGCGTGAGTTAATGAATTTAACGACATTCGTTTTTTAATTTTGAACTACGTAACATGATCTAACAATGAAAAATATTTGTAAAGCATTACGTGGAGCAATAAAATGAACAGTGAAAGTAACAAAAGCTTGTACAGTATATTTTAATGGGCATAATTAAGTGTGAAAATGGAAAGGAAATATCTGTTTGCTAAATCAACCAAGCCAACTAACATACTGTACCCAGTATTTTTAAAAATTACAAATGGCATGAAAATACAGGTATCGGTACTCTGTATCGGCTAGTACCAAAAATAAAAGCATCAGTATCGGCTTCATTTTGAAAAGTGTGGTATCTGTGCATCCCTAATAATTTCATTAAGATAAAGTCAGACCATTCTGTTTTTGCTTCAGATTTTGAAGTTACATCTAATTTAAATCAGAAACTGCTCATGTATGCATCATCTTTGTTTGGATCGTGATTAAAATGCAGTGGTTGCCTCATCATAGAGAGAGTTTGGCCTGTAAAAGAGCACAAAACATCTTGTTTATGCATTCAAATGTTCATTCCGTCTTATCTCTCGCTTTTAAAAAAATTAAATGAATATGAACTAATTGGTATCGGAATCGGCCCATTTGCATGTAAAAAAATGGAATCGGCCATAAAAAATGAAGATTGCTGCATCACTGCTGACTCTTGACAGTGTGAACATTGTTGTGTTTGCATCGCTCTATCCAGTGGTGACCTTTAAGAGAAGTGTTTTGAATGACGCTGGTTAGTCTTGTGATGAATGTGTATAGTAAACTGGAAAGCAGCTTTGTTAACAGTAGTTCAGTAACTTGTTAACTAGGGATATGCCGGTATCAAATTTTCATGTTGCGATTAATTGCTAATGCTTTTATCACGGTATACGGTATTATCACGGTATTGATCATGTGTAGATCAGTGTGGCTCATTCTTGAAGCAAAGTTTTGTCTGTGATGATTAGATTCACTGTTTTGGATCGCTGCATTTAATCTGAGAATGCAGTACAGAATGTGTTCGGTGTGAGATCGAGTAAACAGTAATAGCACGCGCAGCGGCAGCCTCCCCCGGGTCCTAAAGCCCGTCCGGTAAGGAGTTTTAATTCTGTAGGGGGCGCTGTAGGCCTACTTCTAATAAAATGAAAGCAAAATACACAAATAATATTTAGACTGTGTTTCTGATTAAATAAAGCAGTAGTTGATGTCAGCTTTAAAGGTCAGAAGCTATAGCTTACATGAACAAAAAAATAAATCACAAACATGACTTAAATTAAATAATTTTATATATACTGATTTATTCATTAATGTGTAATATGTTATATTTTTTAAACAAATTATGAGCTCTAAAAGATTTTCTGAATTTTTACAACTCTTTTGCTTTAGACCATTAAAAAATGTTAAATCTTAAAATAAAATGTTAAGGTTACCACTGCATCTTTCTGGAAAAATAAATAAATAAATGCAGCGATTGATATATAGTTTATATATAGTTATTTTCAAAGCTTCAATGCACTGTCATTATAAAATAACTTCATTATTGTATATTTAATTCTAACAAATAAGTTCTTTTTAAAAACTAACCAAAATTAAAAATAATTGGCTTATGATTTCTGCACAGGAGAGACTTGGTGTTGTTTCCAAACAAAATAAATATATCGGTATCGGCCAAAATGAGTTGAAAAATATCGGCAAAAATCCAATATCGTGCATCCCTAATTTGAAGGATACATGTCAGTATTTTAACATATTTTCTTTAATACTATTATTAGCATTACTTAATTCATTTTTATTTTTCAAATAGTTAAACGCTTTTTTTTTTTTTTTGCTATGGAACTGAAATTGGTTCTGAAAATCATTTGTTGTAATGTATAATTAAGAAGCTCGTATTAAAGAGCTGATTTTATAGTTAAATCCCGGCCATAAACTGAATGTTTTTAAAGACTTCTGGAGAGAGGAATGTTACTTTAGGGCATGATCCTTGTCTTTTATTCCCGCCGTAATTAAATAAAAAATGTCCTGGAAAAGGATCACTGAAAAAGAGTGGGAACCCTGTTGTGTCTGTTTATATAGCTATAGATTAACATTAACAATAATTAATAAACACTAACATATATTGCTCATTGTTAACTAATGGGATCTTACTGTATAGTGTTATCACTATATTTGATATTTCTTTCACAGGCTGAGAAACTCTTTGTAATTGTGTAATTTGTGCGTTATGTTCAGGTATATTCCGGTGGGTTTGTTGGAGCGCGTCCCGCAGAAGATCAACGAGCGTCCTCCGTTCTACATGGGACGAGATTACATGGAATCTCTGATGGCCAGCCAACACGTGGACGACTGGATCCAAATCAGGTCAGTTTACAGTGTCTTTCTGACCGAAAGCAGAACATTTAAGGCGTGCAATAAAAAGATCCAGATCTGTTGCTTAAAACATTGAGCAGACAGATCCAGTTAGTAGCCTTTACATTAGCTCTGGCCGACTCATTTTCAGTTACAGTCTAATGTTGTTAAATTTATTAATACACGTCTATGTATTTTTTGTTTCATATTATGCTTTTGCTTACGAGTTTATAGACTGAAAGAAATTAGAATTAGTATTTACTGGCCAAAGTTTTGTTTCAGAAATCAAATTTAATCCTTTATTATTCACTTGCAGTCCAACACACGAGCAGCTCAATAATGTCAGTCTGATGTGATGCGGTGGAGATTTTACTGATTCACTGGAGAACAAGATGCTCCTCTCAATGAAAACACAAACATTACTGTTGCATAGTCAGTGGTACACAAACACACTTGGAGCTCAGTGGTGCAACAACTGCATTATGTTGATCCCGTTTTCTGACTCGTGTTTAGAAGAGATACAATCACTGCATTATATGTTTGGAGCATTTACATCTCATCTTACTGAGACAGATTACTGGAGATATAGAGCGACCACTGATATTTAGATCATTTTATGTTATAAAGATCTCACTGATTTACATTAAAAGCATCGGAATTTCATCATATAAATATCAGCATCTGATGCAAATTCATATTTTTGAGTCTCGGAATAAAACTGAGCTGTTTTTACTATATATTCTCACTATATCAGACTATATGAGCCATAAAAGCCTGATTTAGATTTTTTAAATATTTTGCCTAAAGGTTTAATAAACTGTTCCATTTCAAAAAACTAGATGAGATCATAATGTGTGTGACACTGACCGGAGGCTGAATCCACAGCTGAGCTCACATCACTTCCAGCTGCTGACATCACATCGGAGCACATACAATATTGAAGACATCAGCATTGGTTCATTAGTTAGTATTACATTTGTTTTTTAACAGATCTGTTACATCAAATCACTGCGTGAAATCAAGTTCATGACATCGTTTCCTTTTATGTTAAATGAGAAACTTTAATCAAACATCAGGGCCAAAATTCTCCCTTATACTTCCTAGAACAATATTTACATTTATCTGAGATTAAAATATGACAGTATGACAGTATTTAGCTCAGAAGTGAAGCATCGCTGCTGTAACGTGACAGTGACTCACTTACCGGTGCATGTGTCAAATGAATGTGATTCGTCACCGTCAACATCCTGCTCAAAACCTGCCCTGTTCTCACACACACACACACAAACACACACACACACACACACACACATCATACAGACACACACACATCATACAGACACTCACATACACACATACAAACACACACACACACACACACACACATCATACAGACACACACACATCATACAGACACTCACATACACACACCATCATACAGACACACACACACACACACATCATACAGACACACACACACACACACACACACAGAGACAGGTGGTTTAGTTTAAGCTCATTTGGCATCAGGTTTACTGTTGCAGGTCACTCTTACTTGAACCCTGGAGCCACGTCAGCACAGCATCCCGTCCACAGCCAGATGCAGTATGGGTCATGCGTGTGGAGACAGCGTCTGTGCAGGAACACAGTTGATTACCACTGTTTTTTGATAATAGAATTTTATTTAATCATTAAAATAGAATCTAGAAAAAGTCAAACTGGAAAATAAAAACTAAATCCAGAAAAATTAAAACCTAATATTGAATTTTTTTTGTTGTAAATTCTTAATTTGTTTAAGTTTTATGAATTTGTTAGACATGCTTTCTGGATATTAAAATTTAATAAAATCTTTAAAATAAAACCCAGAAAAAGTAAAACTGGAAAATAAAAACTAAATCCAGAAAAATTTAAACAAACAAACAGAATTTCTCGGGGGAAAAAAACTATTATTGAAATTTTTTTGGTGTAAATTATTAATTTGTTTAAGTTTTATGAATTTGTTAGACATGCTTTCTGAATATTAACATTTCATCAAATCTTTAAAATGGAATACAGAAAAATTAAAATAGAAAACAGAATTTGGGAAAAATTTTACATTTCATAGGGCCCCAAAAATTTAATTTGTGTTAAACTTTTAATAAATTGTCGTTAAATTGTGTAAGTTTCATTAATTCAATTAATTACATGCTTTTAGATTACTAAAATTTAATTTAACCATTAAAATGTAATCCAGAAAAAAAAAAGAAAAAGAAAAAAAAAATGAATTTAGAAAAATTAAAAGTGAAAAAATGGAATTTGAGAAAAAATAAAACCAAATTTTTGGGGGAAAAAACGTGTATTTCATAAGACCCTATATAATGCATTTTCCTGTATTAAAGTACTGTAAGGGAACCTTTATTTTTCTGTAATCGCATTGTATTTAGCGTAGTGCTGTTACTTGTGTTACATACTGAATTTCAAGTATGTTTAAGCTGATATTTAGCATGTGGATTGGTGTGTGCATGTCTCACCTCTTGCAGGTGGTGTGCTGAGCGCAGCGGCTGAGAGGAACTCTGATAATGCAGCTGGAAAATGCCACAAACAGAGCGTGATGCTCCTTATCCAACTCCAGACCCAAAACCCTGCGCCCTCCGCTACACCTGGAACAAGACGGTAAGATTTATAAAAGAAAAGCTTGATGAAAGAAGGTCATGCTTGTCCTCCAGCAGAGCTCTGGTGGCCTGACGCTCACTGAGTGGGACTGAAGACGCTGATGTCCTGTGTGTGTGTGGTACCTGCTGGCGGTGCTGGTGATCAGTGGTTGGCTGTTGATTGACGGCACAGACTCGTCCATCAGCGGATGCGTCTTAATAAATGAAAGCACAGAGTCTGGAAACTGAACAGAGGACGAGTAGGAGGAAGCTGAACCTTCACCTGCACATGAACCTGGACTGAACACACAAACACACACAAACCAGTGTTACTTTAGTATTGCTGAGACACTATTACAGTTTTTGTTAAATTTTGTTTAAATTCTATTACTGTTTTTGTTTTTTTATATTTTTTTAAAAAATAAAAAAAATTAATATGAGTTTTTGTCATTTTTGTATTATTAATTTTTAAATATGCTTATATAGTTTTTATCAAGTTTAAGTTTTTAGTTTACTCTGTTTTAATTATTTTAGTACTTCAACTTAAACTAAATGAAAAATATTGCCTTGGCAACTAGCTGAAATAAAATAAATTTGAATTTTTTAAATATTAAATTTTTTATTTCATTTAATTTTATTTCAGTTATTGTTTATTTTATTTCAAGGAATGAAACAGACACACTTTGGTGGGTGTTTATCCTTATTCCTGCTGGATAAATCTC
>NW_015650698.1:29767-36288 GCF_001515625.1 Sinocyclocheilus rhinocerous | reverse complement strand
AATTTATTCCTGTGACTTAAAGCTGAATTTTCAGCATCATTACTTCAGTCTTCAGTGTCACAGTGTGTTTAACTCTCCATTATCATATTTTCTCATATTACAATAATGAAGACTGGGGTAAAATTGTTGGGTGTTTAGTGGTCATGAAAAAAATTACATCGCAAAAAATCTTAATGGTCATTTTCTTTATGCAAAATGTAATTTCTTAATTTTTCCTTTTGATTTTGTGCAAATGTGTTCCTGACAGCTTTGGTGAGATTCTCCCTGTTTTTTGCAACTTAGATGTTTGTGAAGCGAGCACCACTTTCTTATTTCTGTGTGTGTGTGTGTGTGTGTGTGTGTGCTTTACCGTGGTCTGGGCACGTGTTCCTCAGGTACTGGCATCCACACTGAATCACTGTTCTTCTGCTCCTTAAACTTCCCATTAAACACTCGCTCAATATCATCCAGATAAAACCCACACACTGCTGAGCCGGGAATGCTGGGACACACAGACACAGACTGATCAAACATGCGGTACAGTGTGTGTGTGTGTGTGTGTGGTGATCATGTACCTGTTGATCTGTGTGGTGAAGACTCCCACCACAGCGGGCCGCTGGTTGATCTGCAGCACGTTGGTGAGCGACTGCAGCACGTCAAAGTAGAAGAACATGTCTCCAGGAACCGAGCAGTTCAGACGCGCCTTCAGAAACGACGTCCAGTGGCGATCCAACACCCGCGTGGAGCCGCCGCTGTCGTTCTTACACACACGCGCCACGCGCGAATACACCACCTACACGACAAGCCAGGGAGATCAGCAGATGCGGGTTAGAAACAATGACTTTAGTTTTACTGCAAGCACACATAACGAGAGCACTGAATTTATACGGTTTGCTTCTGTTTGAATCTCATTTTATAACAGAACTGACGGTGTGCTCCACTGCGATCTCACTGAAGAAGAAATACACGTAGTTGCCGTATTCGACAGCATGCAGGAAGTGAGGCTCTGTAGAGACAAAACAACAGACAAGATATCATGTTGGTTTTTTGTTTGCTTGTTTATAATTTATATATTTTATATTTGTTTTCAAGAGGTTAAACTGTAGTAAACTATGAAGAGAATACAACAAAATAAATACATTTTTTCACCACATTACTAAACTAAAACCATAACCCATATTCAATGTAATATAAGCACACATTAAACTTCAAAAGTAATATGAAGTAAAAACAAGTAAGAAACCTACTAGAAACTGGAGCAACTTCATACATATTTTAGTATCCAGTCCATAGATTTATGTATGCATTTTTGGATATATACGTCATGCACATGTATTTCCATCCTAAAATCTATCAATACATGTTGATATTATACAAGTAAATATATAGAGGTAAATATAAAAGATTGATATTTATTAAAATATACATACACATTACAAAAACGTATATAAACATACAAATGTGTTGCATACAAGTTGTTTTAATAAAGTTATGTAAATAAAATATATGGTTGACATATATGGTTGCTACATATAATACCATATAAATCATGTAGATATTATTAACGTGTACATATATACATTTTAGTAAGGGTTATAAACATATCTTTATAAAGCGGAGAGTTCCGGTGCTTGATTCTGATTGGCTGAGCCGCGTTCGAAGCTGTTGTAAATGACTCTACAAAGTAACATACACCTTTGTGTGTTGCTCGGCAACCACTTTGTTGCAACCACAGCTGTTTCTGAGGAGCTACATTGTTTGGTGGAAGAATACTGTTTTTATTAATATCATTACACTTTATTTGCTCTGTTTTATTCTGTGAAACCTAACTACGTATATGGAATAACCGTTTTATTCCATTAGCTGTTTTAAATTCACTGTAAACTACGGCTTCTTGGGGCTTATTGCTTTATCATCTACCCAGACAATGTACGTATGTGAAAATTACGTATTACCTTATAGATAACATATTGCAATATCACCCTAGATACAGAGCAATATATGTTATATATTATATTTACATATGGGGAAAAACTCATTACTTGAAATAAGTATTTTTTTTCTGTTTTTTGGTCCAGTAGGTGAAAATGTTGGATCTGATCACTTACTAAAGAATCAGCACACGCTCCTCAACAAAACACATGATCTGAGGAATCATTCATTGACTAAACGAGGCACCTCTGAGCCATTTGGAGTCGTATTTGACGGTCCGCAGGACGGGTCGCCCCTCTCCACCCAAACTCTTGTAGATCACTGCGTCACTCGCCTGGAAGTCCGTCACTGTGCCCGAATAGAAATGACCACCTGAAACACAGAGACAAAATACACTAGTGAAGGGGTGACTCAAACTCTGGTGTCTAGTTAGAATTTGTGGCTGCCAATCAAAAGCAATTTAATCAATCAATAATTTAATCATTCAATAGCCTGCATTTGGCTTCAGACAAAAAAGAAGGAATACAAAAACAATAATATTGATAATAATCAATCAGAATACTGTTTTATTATTTAAAATAAAAAAAAAAATTTTTTTTAAATTCTAAAAATTAATAAAGAAATATATTACTTTTTACTGTAAACTTAAATGTTTTATTAAAATGTGTTTCATTGTATTATTAACAATAACACTCACAACAATAATAGTACTACTACTACTACTAATAATATTTATTATTATTACTATTATTGTTATTTTACAAAACAACTAATATTCAATATGACTATACAAAATCAAAATACTTTAATTGTATTATTTGAATTGTAAAAATTAAACAATTAATAAATATACTTAATTTGATTAATAATAATAACTAGCATTATTATTATTATGACTATTACTGTTATTATTTTACAAAGTAACTAATTTTAATAAAATATTTTATTTAAATTGTAAAAATTTAATTAAAATGTTACTATTTACTGTAACATGTAAAATGTTTTATTAAATGCATTTAATTTTATTATGATGAATGATAACAACAACAATAATAATAATAGTATTTATAATAATTATTGTTTAAATAAAGTTTTAGTAATTTTGTTTGTCGTTTTTTAAAAATAAGTCTATATTAATTAATAATAATAATAATAACTAGCATTATTATTATTATGACTATTACTGTTATTATTTTACAAAGTAACTAATTTTAATAAAATATTTTATTATTTAAATTGTAAAAATGTAATTAAAATGTTACTATTTACTGTAACATGTAAAATGTTTTATTAAATGCATTTAATTTTATTATGATGAATGATAACAACAACAATAATAATAATAGTATTTATAATAATTATTGTTTAAATAAAGTTTTAGTAATTTTGTTTGTCGTTTTTTAAAAATAAGTCTATATTAGTTTTTATTACTGTAATTTCAGTTATTTTAGTACATCAAGTTAAATTAAGATGAGAAATATTGCCTTCGCAGCTAGCTGAAATAAACTTTAACTAAAAAAATATAAGAAGAGTTAATTTGCAAAAACCGATAAACGCCACTTCAAAAAAAAAAAAGAGCTGAACCCTAAACACGTCGTTTTGTCAAAATTGGCTATTGCTACAAATATACCCCAGCGACTTAACACTGCTTTTGTGCTCCAGGGTCACAAATAGGTCCAAAATAACAGTTCAAAATGTTTAGCCATTTGTAAATTAATAGCTATCACAAGTGTGCATAGGAAAACATCAGAGACGGATGTCAGTATAAGGTGTAAACGGTTCATAGCAGAACATCATGAATTCAGCCGCTCTTCTGTCTGTGGTTTCATCAGCTGACTCTTTCCCAACAGTGAGATACTGAGGAGACACATCTTTAGTCCAGCTGTGTGTCGTATCAGACGCTCTTCATCTGATCTCAGCTCTGCTCTGATGGAGATACTTACGCTGTTTCTTCCTCGCACGGCGCACTTGGACACGTCTGTAGAGCTCCACGTCAGTATCTGAAAACACAGATTAGCATGAGCCCTCATGTGTGGCAGTTACCAAAATATGTGACCCTGGAGCACAAAACCAGTCATAAGGGTACATTTTTCCAAATTGAGATTTATACTAGGGCTGGGTATCGATTCAGATGTCTCGATTCCATTCGATTCTCTCTGCAGCTGCTGTGTATGTGATATGACGGTAGTTTTGTAAATAAACGGTAAAATGCTAGTGAAGTGACTCTCAGAGCAGCTGGGGATGATATTCGTGTATTCATATCATTATAGTGAGACGACAGAGGCTGAAAACACCGCGAGCGCCGTCCGCGCTTTAGTAAGTGTGTAGTAAACAAAACTACTGGTGCGTCGCACCATCCGCCATTCATTCATTCATTGCGGAAATCATGGTGCATTTTACGCGTGATGTCGAACGCTTCCACAGATTTGTAGTATTACTATAGAATTTTACCTGAGCATTGCAAATCACGCATGCTTAGTTCTTGCTTCTTGTCAACAGTATCTAACAGTAACAGCCATGAATGACAGGCTTTCTGTTGTAACATCGCGCAAGGTAAATAAGAGGGTGACATCTAGTGGAGAAGACTAATGATAAGATTCACGTTAATCAGATCTCGTTTTAAATGTCTGCTGAAATAAATACCGGAAAAGATCGAATCAACGTCATTTAAAAAAACGATTAATCGAAAAATTTATTTTTTTTTGCCCAGCCCTAATTTATACATCATCTGAATGATAGGACAATATTTGGTTGAGATACAACTATTTGAAAATCTGGAATCTGAGGGTGCAAAAAAAATCACAATATTGAGAAAATCATCTTTAAAGTTGTTCAAATGAAGTTCTTAGCAATGCATATTACTAATCAAAAATTAAGTTTTGATATATTTACGGTAGGACATTTACAAAATATCTTCAAGGAACATGATATTTACTTAATATCCTAATGATTTTTGGCATAAAAGAAAAATGTATAATGTTGACCCATACAATGTATTGTTGGCTATTGCTACAAATATACCCCAGCGACTTAACACTGCTTTTGTGCTGCAGGGACACATATATGACTGTCTAATAGCACCACATTTCTTTAAAATGCATCCAGTCCAGGCATGTGGTTTGGTGAACAGACTGATCTTCAGTGACCTGGCAGCGATGTACAGCATATGCTGGATCCGGATCATCCGCTGATAGTCCAGACCCAGACGCTCCGTGCCATTATTAAACATCAGACCCTGAAAACTGGGATACAGGTGCGAGTCTGTGGAGCACAAGAAACAATTCATTCACAAACAGATCTGATAAAACTCAACCCGCATTTATAAATACAAGCAGTTTTCCGTGATGAACTGCTGTTCGTTGTTTCTAGGTAAAGGCTGGAATCAGGGTTATTATAGTTAAGTGACACTACAACCACAAAAAAAACAAAACTTGCAATAAAATAAACATGAACTGAAATCAAATCAAATACATATAAAAACACTTACAATTATTTTATTTCAGCTAGTTGCTAAAGCAGTGTTATTTTAGTATCATTGAAATACTAATATAGTTTTTATTAAAAAAATTTTTTTTTTTAATTTTCAGTTTTTACTTAAATTTTTGTTCAAGTTTTTGTAATTTTTTGGTGTGTTTTCATCATTTACTATTTTTGTTATATGACTCTATAATTGGAACTACTTGAATTAAAATAAGTTTAAGGTTTTTTATTTTTATTTTAGTGAACATTTATTTTATTTCAACCAATAAAAATGTGCTTTATGGTTTTAGTTCAAAGCCTTGTTCAGACTGTCAGTCCGAATCCGATTTTTGTTCATATCCGATTGGATATTTTTGTCATATTGGTTTTAATATTTTGCAGGTTGTCTGAGCAGCACAGCCAAACTAATTTCCATAATTTAAAAACAATGCCAATGTAATAAAACATAAAATAAAAAAAATAATGGCAGATATTTAGGCCAAAGTGGGCGAAGATAAAAATCTTTGTCATTATTTATTCTTTGTAATAAAAAAATAAGATGCACATTAATACACAAATAAAACAAACAGTGCTTTATTTTCAGGTACAGTAGGTGTATTTAGTGTAGCATTCAAGAAACTAAATCAAAAATATCAAAACAAAACACTATATACACTTCACTGTATAAATTATGCATTGATTCTTATTAAAGCAACTGTATTCAAATTTTTCAGTCAAGAGCAGTGAGTGATTTTTCTCGGTTTTGTTGTTTTATTAACATTAAAGGGACAGTTCACCCAAAAATGAAAGCTCTGTCATCATTTACTCACTCTCAAGTTGTTTAAACCTAAATGAGTTTCTTTCTTCTGTTGAACATAAAAGTTATTTTGAAGAATGTGGGGAACCAAACAGTTGCTGGTCCTCATTGACTTTGATAGTAGGAAAAAATAAAATAAAATGTGACCCTGGAGCACAAAACCAGTCATAGGTCAATTTTTGGAAATTGAGATTTATGCATCTTCTGAAAGCTGAATAAATAGCTTTCCAATGGTGTATGGTTTGTTAGGATAGGACAAATTTTTCGCTGAGATACAACTATTTGAAAATCTGGAATCTGAGGGTGCAAAAAAATCTAAATATTGAGAAAATCA
>NW_015650698.1:29131-29703 GCF_001515625.1 Sinocyclocheilus rhinocerous | reverse complement strand
AAATCTAAATATTGAGAAAATCATCTTTAAAGTTGTTCAGATGAAGTTCTTAGCAATGCATATTACTAATCAAAAATTAAGTTTTGATATATTTACGGTAGGAAATTTACAAAATATCTTCATGGAACATGATCTTTATTTAATATCTTGAATGAAAAATTGATAATTTTGACCCATACAATGTATTTTTAGCTATTGCTACAAATAAACCTGTGCTACTTAAGACAGCTTTTGTGCTCCAGGGCCACAAATACTAGGGATGCTCCGATCCGCCTTTTTCACCTCCGATACCGATTCCGATACCTAGGGTTCAGTATTGACCGATACCAGTGAAGTTTTTTTTCCCTCATTTAAATAAATGTAGAATTTATATATCTCTGTGTGTGGAACTGATAATCATTCTTTCACAATCTACTAAATACAGACTACTTCATTATAAAGAAAAATTAAATAAACAAATATGAAAAAATATAGGCCTATGTATATTTATAATCTATGACAAAAATTTATCATAAACTAGGTTACTGGATAATTCGGCAGCAAAAGTTATTCTAGAAAAATCAGTGCACAAT
>NW_015650698.1:18284-28446 GCF_001515625.1 Sinocyclocheilus rhinocerous | reverse complement strand
ACCGATACCCGATCCGACAAAAATGGCAGTATCGGAGCCGATACCCGATATGAATATCGGATCGGCGCATCCCTAACAAATACTATAGAAGTCACTGGTGACCAGCAGCTGTTTGGTTACCCACATTCTTCAGAATATCTAATTTTGTGTTCAGCACAAGAAAGAAATTAATACAGGTTTGGGACAACATGACAGTGAGTAAATAATGACAGAATGTTAATTTTTGGGTGAACTGTCCCTTTAATGACAAGCGGCAGCATTGTTTGGAACTATTAGACTGCTGTCACTTTAAGAGCTGCATGCGTCTAATATTCAGGCACGCATCCGTTTCTCTCTCAACTGTTCCGGGGCTCGACAATAAGGACTGCCTGATGGTTCTGTTTGTACAGAGCGCACAGACAGCTGCGTCTCTGATACGCAAACCCCGAACTGAGTTTCTTTCTGCGTCTTTCTTGCGCTTGAACGAACAAATACATACAAAAATGTGTCATATGTTGTATATGTCATACAAAATACACGTCTTGGCGAGTAACTTTAGCTTTAACAATGATTAATCTTTATTTAATTTATAGTCTACAGTGGAGTAGAAATGCACCGATCGACCGGGCATTTTTTGTTTTATTTCAGACTATCTCGGTTTCGTGCTTGCACACAAACTGCATTGCAATATTTTTTTCAAAATGTCATTTGTGTGGAAATATTACGTTAATATTATATTTAGTCTGTAAACGGCTGTTAACAGAGGCCAGCGATGCTGAAGACGGACGCAAAGAGGAGAAAATACTGTAGCAGGCAGAGCAAGATCACTGTTCACGATACGCGAAATATAGGAAGAAAATCCTAAATACTAAATTTGATATGGATGTGTTTCTGAGGGGAACTGACTGTTTTCTGAAAAGTTTACATGGTATTTTCTTTTCATCTTGGCTCGGTATAATGCATTTAAAGTAGTGCTAAAATGCACAGCGCTGCTTTATGTACAGCAGTAACCAAGTAAACGCTGCTGTTCCATGAGCACCACCTGCTGGCAGAGAGTGAATCTGCGTCTCATTCATGCGTCTGCTGTTTATGTTTCATGCAGGTGTTTTATGTAGCATAATTTCACAAAGCTAACGTCGGACCATTCTGTTTTTGCTTCAGATTTTGAAATTATACAGTCTAATTTAAATCAAACATTGCACATGCTACAAGTGTGTATAATCTTTTTTTTTTTTTTTGATCGATTCGTGATTAAAATGCAGTGGCTACCACTAATTTCAAATGGCTATGAAAATCAAGGTGCAACACAATCATTTCATTTGTATCTTTGTTCTATATATTCAGTGGTGTTATTGTTTGTAATTTGTTAATTTGTTCTTATTTACTGACTGTTCACTTGTCTTTAATAATGATTGAACCTTATATTTGTCAGGCTAGCTGTTTTTGCTGTTGTATTGAAATTGAAAATTGTAAAATGTAATTGGCATCTAAATATTGGTGTCAAATAAGCTTATTTATTAGAATACAAGATAACAGATCAAAAACAATGCTAAAGGCAACCATTTTATTTTTTTGCGGCAGGGCCAGTGAAAATGTTGGCAGGGCAAGTAATAATTTGAACGACTGAGCCAGTAGAAAATATCCTTAGCGTTGAGCCCTGTGTTCACTGTGTTTATATGTAAACCATGCGTGTTTTTGACAGCTTTTGCACAATCAGACATGAAGGATAACTAATCAGGCGCTGTTTTAAGGCTGTAAAGCACATGAAAATAATGTAGTTTTGTGATTGTGAATAAGTGCAGTGTCCCGTGAGTGTAACTCTACCGCTGAGTAACATTTGATGTGAATGTATGTGGCGTTGTACAGTATATTGAGACGAGACGCCAGAACTGTGACTGAATGAATGTGCGCTGCAGTGTTTCTTCAAAAGCAGATCGTGGAGACATTTTAATCGCCCACAATCAAAAATCATAATATCACACAGCCCTAATTGAGACCAACACAATCACTCCTCTCTGAGATCCCGTCAGTCATGTGACTCACCTTCCAGACGCACCACACTGATTGGCTGCAGATCCTTAGGGAAGGGCGTGGCAGTAGCAATGACTGGGAGGAGCCAGGCTAAAGAGAACATCGTCACGACAACAGAGTAACGCCATGCCCTGTCAATCATCTGCAAAGGAAACCAGACACAGACAGATGACATCACTTAAGAGTTATTGCGAGTCTGAGTTCATAGTCTGACTCTGAATGTTTGAATGTGATGAAACGCAAAGATGGATGCTGCATAATTCAAAGACAAAATCTTTGCGTTGCATGGTCTTTGTAGAAGCTTATTGTAATATTATACTGTTTCTCATTGGATGGTGAGACAAAGATACTAAATGATCCCATAACAATCTGATGCAACATTTAAAAACTGATCCGACCTGAAGCTAATCTGACAAGAAGCTTTGTGTGTGTGTCAGTGGGAGACACTTTAGCTAATTAATGGCTAATCAGAGCTAATCTTCCATTAGACAGATGAAGCGGGACACATGAGTTAGGGGTATAATCTGGAATTTTGTTCTGTACAGGATTATTGAATTAAAACATTTATATACTAAAAGCTAAAGCACTTGACTTCCTGAATTCTCCTTTCATTAAATTGCATTACAGGCCTGTAATTAACTGTAACTTTCAGGCCATTAATGAAGCGCAGAGAGCCAATTGCGCAGATTACTATACAAAATATTAAAGCAAGTGTCATTTATTGTAAAAAAGATAAGCACACAAAGCATCTGACTGTTGGCATGAAATTAGAGAGGAACCACCTCAATATTTATTCTATAGAATGCAAAAAATATATTTTTGAAATTGTGAATAAAACAAAAATTATAAGAGTATGTTTAAGAAGAACACATTTAATTCAGTGCGTTACTTGCCATTTCTAATTTGTGAAATTTGCTAGCTATTCCTGTGTTTCCAGCCACTAAACACAGTCACAACCAGATCAAAACAACCAAAAACACAGCAACCACGTGCACCAAGACAAAGTCAAAGCAGCAATGCAGAGCTGATGAACACAGAGATAAGAAAACATTTTTACAAAAGCAATGACTGCAATAACAACAGATAAAGAGTTCACGTTTAGTGCCTCACTTTTATGTTTTATTATGTTACTGCAGCTCTGATTTCTTTGGGTTCATCTGTATCAGCAATGCAAATCTTGACACTCAATTCTTGCCCATTCTCCTAGGCAAAATTTCTGTCAAGTTGGATGGGAACATTTGACAAACGAGCGTTTCTGAGCTCCTCTACAGATGCTCTGGCACCTTGAGCTCCAGGACATCAACCTTTCTGGCTTAAATCTATTCCAGTCTAGCTTTGGCTAATGTTTCAGGTCACTGTCCTGCTGGAAGACAAAAGTCCCAGAGCTCCTGCAATTTACAGCATGCATTCCTCCAGTAATTTCTGTATTAGTTTAGCAGACTGTGACGCAATAAAGCTGCTAGCATCACCATAAGGAGCATTACAGGGAAGTCCAGAGGTCCACTCTCGACTATTGTCAAATAAAGCTCAAAGATACTAAAACCACATTATAAAACAGATAGTTCCGGTCCTTGATTCTGATTGGCTGAGCCGCGTTTGAAGCTGTTGTAAATTACTCTACAAAGTAACATACACCTTTGTTTACGTTTGTGTGTTGCTCGGCAACCACTTTGTTGGAAACACAACTGTTTCTGAGGAACTACATTGTTTGGTGGCAGAATACTGTTTTTATTAATATCATTACACTTTATTTGCTCCGTTTTATTTTGTGAAACCTTACTACGTATATGGAATAACCGTTTTATAAACGCAATAAGCCCCGCTTCGCGACGTGCCTAACAATGCCCCTTAGCTGTTATAAATTCACTGTAAACCACGGCTTCTTGGGGCTTATTGCTTTATTAAATTACTGTTTAATTATTGTTTCAGAATCGTCATGTTCATGTCTACAAAATACAGATTCTCAGATTAAAAATTCACTTTGAGAATCATGAAATAATTCAGACATTCCCTTTGACTTTAAATTTAAGTCATATAATAAACACTGTGTGAATCCAGTGAATGACACAGCACTACACCTGACACACAGCTGTTGTCATGTTGTATTTTAACACACTATCACAATGTTTAGAGAAACGCTGCATGGAACACAGATCCAGACCCACATACACGCGCCTGTGCTATGATAGATTTTACGGTACTCTGAGATATAGTAAACACTTTGGGAATGTTCTTCAGTCCTGCACTTTTCCAGGAACACTTCAGTCAGAGTCGTTCTCTGGTCTCTAGTGTTTAATTCCTGCACATCAAAACAACTGACTGCTGTCTAGTCAGTCAATGATTGAACAGAGCATACAGACTTAAGAAGACTCAAGGTGGTTTCATGTGATGCAATGCTACTTTTCTCCAAATCTGATGAAGAAACAAACTCATCTACATCTTGGAAGGGCTGAAGGTAATTTTTGGGTGGACTATTCCTTTAAGACGTGAAGAAGTGTATCTGTAACGGTTCTCTCTCTGGCGGCTCTCACGCTCTCAGTAAAAATACTCGGCACCTTTGACATAAAGCAGCCGCTTGCTTCCTTCCAGAGCCCAGAAATGTCTCTGTCGTTTCCTTCTCTTTTAACTTGCACTGGCACTCTTGGACCCAAAAATATCCAGCAAGTGTCCAGTGGTAGTTACTCTACTCTATAAACACAGTCTTAAGGCCACTCACAGCAGACGTGTTCTTGCTTTCGGTCAGTGCTATGTTTTAACTGTTGGTCTGTGTAAACATGCTAGCTGCACCATAAGAGGCCGTTCACACACAAGACACAACATGTTTTTGCATTCCACCACGCAGCTTTTTCATAGTTTTTTCTATGTAAACATGCACTAGATGGACATCTTTGACCGTTGAGCTTGGTTCACACAACTGTTGCACATGACAATGCATCATAAAAATGCACTGCTTAAGTTAAAAGAAGTTCAACTTTTACTTCTCTAAACCTTGCAATTTTTTTCCCATTCCACTGCCCTGCATCTTCCGATTTCAAATGCAAAAACATATTTTGTGTTTTTGCATTCCACCGTTCTGCTTTTTTAAGCATTTTTTGAATGTAAATATGCACTAGATGGACATGTTTGGTGCTCGCGTCTTGCATCTTTTGCAACGTCTAGTTAAAAGTAGTTAAACTTTTAAAAACGCATCTCTAGACCGTGCGTTTTTCATTCCAGTGCCCCCCATCTTGTGGTTTTAAATGTGTTTTGTATGAATGGCTCCCAAGTGCCCAATACATTCTTTTGAAAATGCATCGTCTAAATGAAGAGTTAAAACTAAATTAAAAAAAACTAACAAATACTGTAATTTATAGAGATGCACCGATCGATCGGCCAGGGATCGGAATCGGCCGATTTTCCTCATGATCGGCCCGGATCGGTGATCGGTCGGTCAGTCTCACTTCTTTCCGATTTCGAGCCGATCTGTTTCGTTACCAGCGGCACAGGCAATGGTACGACCCCTTCTCTCTCACACACGTCTCATTCGCTCCGGTTAAATAGTGCTTGTATTGCGCATTATTTTAGTCATTCCCGCAGGTTTCGCGCTTACACCAAACGCGCACGCACCACCACTGATCTATATTAGTGGCGCGCACAATCCGCGCTCAGTCTCAAACAGCTTGTGAGCCACAAAACTTTCTGCTCTTGACTGAATACGTTTTATAACTTTAATGGAATGCATTAATCTGTATTTAATTTTTACAATGAAGACTACAGAAATTAAAGTAATCAAATGTAAAATAATACTGGATGTGTTATTTTACATTTGATTACTTTAATTTCTGTAGTATTTCTTACCTGAATCATGGCTCGCAAAATTTCAAAATCATTACTGTCTTAATTGTTTAGATTTTTAGAAGGCACATTAACTTCTTTCTCATTTACAACTCTATGTGTTTGCTGCATAAAAACATGATTTGATATTTTTATTGATCTAACCAAAAACAGCAAGAAAGGCTTATTGGAAATGCAAATTCATTCTCTGCCGTGATGTGGCGCTTTAGGAGCTGAAATATTGTGGTTTCCCCGGTAACGGCTGAACACAAAGCAGCTCCGCGCTCATAAACGCTGCTTTATCAGGAATTATAGGTCAAATTAAATTAAAATACCAACGACACGTTTCTGAGGAGGACAGTCGGTTCCCTTCAGATACATTCAAATAAAGACATCCGCGCCGCGTTTTTAAGTTTGATACAACTCACTTTAGGAGTTTTTAAGGACCCGCGGGAGATCTGTATTTAAGATTGAGTGGTGATACATTTTGGTAGCCCGACTGGAAAACACAATAGGCCCGAGACGTCGGGTTAGCGATTTTGCGAACCCTGCTGAATAAAAACTTACTTAACCTGAAAAACTTAGTTTCATAGCTCTCTTTATTCTATTGCATTTATTTGTGCTGTTGTTTGCAATTTTTTTTATTTGTTCTTATTTCATTACTGACTTTTTACTTGTGATTTTTTATGAAAATAAAATTTTGCGTTAGAAAAGTAAATTTTTGTTTGTATATGCTGTCAATTATAGTTCTTAGAAAGAAAATCGGAATCGGCAAAAATCGGTATCGGCAGATCACACTAACGAAAAATCGGAAATCGGCCAAGAAAATTGCAATCGGTGCATCTCTAGTAATTTACACGCCCTCACATTATTTCAAACTCATATGACCACTCTTTTCATAACAAAGACTGGGATCCAAACTTTATATGGGCTGTCGAGTTCAGATCCCTTTTTACTTTAACAGAAGATATTTTTTTTAAAAACATCTGTTTTATATTTTAATTTTTTTGTTCATTCAGTAGAAGTCGAAAACTCTTTGGTTACCAATGTTCTTAAAAATATATTTTGTATTCGGCAGAAGAAAATAAGTCATAAATTTTCAGAACAGTAAATGACGACAGATTTGTCATTTCTGGGAAAACTTTCCCTTTAACCCCAGTGTTAGGGTTAGTTACGGTCAGGGTTAGTTAGGGTGAGGGTTAGGGATAAACTATGACTCGGACCCCAGCTTTCTCCCTAATGACCTTCATGATGTGGAATTCAGGGGGAGATTCAGTCTCTCTCTCTGTGCCGAGATCAGAGAACCAACAGAAACTGCCGCGCCGTTACGGAGATATGGCCGTTCAAAGTTTCAATGGTTTTCCATTGACTTAAGCTTTAAAGCGTTTCATCCAGGTTGCCAGTAGCAAACAATGCAGCGCGCTCTCCTGGACAAACTAAGTAATTACACCATTTCAAGCATTTTATCTGCGTTATATGTTCTGTAAAAAAAAGGTTCATATCGGCGGCATATTCGCCGATACCGATATATCGGCAAAAGTCTCATATCGGCCGATAATATTGGCTAAACTATATATCGGTCGGGCTCTACTATTTAATAGTCAATACTAGCCATGAGCTCATTGTGAAATCTCTGGAGTGTATTTACACTAATAACTAATAAATGTGTGGCTCATGACTTAGATTGACTGTTTTTATTAAATATGCAGATGAACATTTTCTGTAATTTACACTAATAACTAATAAATGTGTAGCTCAAGACTTAGATTTGTTTATATTAAAGATATAGTATGTTTTATGTAATGTACACTAATAACTAATACATTTGTAGCTCAAGACTTAGATTTACCATTTAGGCCTATATTAAAGATTTAAATGTACGTTTCATGTAATTTACAATAATAACTAATACATTTGTAGCTGAAGACTTAGATTTACTGTTTATATTTTAGATTTATTTAAATTACTTATAACTCTAACCCTAACTAATAACTAATAAATGTGTAGCTCAAGTAACATTTATATTAAAGCTTTAGATGTACATTTTACATTTACCATTTATATTTAAGTTTTGAATGTACATTTTATGTAAATTATACTGATTTAGATGTACAGTTTATGTAATTTACACTAATAACTAACAAATATTTGGATCAAGACTTAGATTTACAATTATTTTTTTAATTTACATGTACATTTTATGTTATTTACACTAATATCTAATAAATGTGTGGCTTAAGACTTAAATTTACCATTATATTAAAGATTAAGATGTACATTTTAGTTAAAAAAATTTCTCTCCAAACCAAATTAAACACCTTCTCAAACGAGAGGAACTGAAACCTGTTTTGTCATATTAAAAATCATAATTTTATATGACTGAAGGACGTCCTGGTCCAGCTGACCTCATTGTTTATGTAATTTCATAAACTATACTCACTTTTTGGGTCGTTTTCTCCAGACTGGCGGTATCTGGCTAATTGAAAGGCTGTTTTGGCCGTTTTCTGAGGGCAGATGGTCAGACATGAGCTTTAAAGCCCAAATCCCCTCAAAGAGCAAAGGATTACCACATTTACTCTCCAACATCTTCACTGTTTCCTCCTGAAACAGCTTTCCAAACATCTCCGAGGCGTCTTAAATCGCGTTTCTGTCAAATGTTTGTGCGGTCATTAACGTTACTGACGGAGCGCTCACGCGTCTGACCGTTTATTAACGGAAGCAGTTTAAAATATTTTAAAACTCTTGTGGCGCGATTTATAACCTCTGCGAGTTCGTGTGCATCCTGCGCTCGCGTTCAATTTAAGTACCTGTTCAAAACTACTACATCTAATGGATTCACCACAAACTTACAAAACAATGTTGAAACTTACCCGTTTTGCTTCAAAAACCATCTTATTCCATATTTTCTGTGTTTCCCTCAAATCTGAGCGTCAGAGAACCCAGAGCTCCGGTATAATAAAGTAATCTGCGGGAGGAAAAGGGGCGGGGCAACACAGGCGAGAGACACGCCTTCCTCATGTACATGTGCGCGTTAGGGCCAATCAGAGACAGCAGGGCGAATTCTTTACTCCGCCCATCCAATCAAAACAGATGTGGCGGGTTATTTACAGTCTATGGTTATTTATCTATGAACCGATTTACCCTGTAGATTTTTTCCCTAATAAAATAAAAAATAAATATATTTTAAATAATGTATATATTTATTTGCTTATTTGTAAAATGTATGAATGTTTGAAATTTCATTAGGCTATATATATCATTATTATATATTTATATTAATTTAAATATATTTTTGATGTATTTGATTATTAATTTGCTAAATGTTCGAAATTTCATAATCTAATTAAATATAATTAATATATATAATTATAAATAAACATAATAATTAAATATATAATTAAACATACTTAACAAAATATATTTTAGATGTATTTATTTATTTATAAAACTAAATGCTCTGATTAAATGCTCACCAACTGCAAATTATGTTCAGAACCATTGTTCTCATAACATAATTAAATATATTTTATATGTATTTATTTACGTATTTGCTAAATGTTTGAAATTTATTTATTTATTAAATGAAATGCCTAAGTGATGTTCAGAACCATTGTTCTCATAACATAATTAAATAAATATATTTTATATGTATTTATTTATTTGCAAAATGATGGAAATGTCATAATATAATCAAAAATGTATAATTAAATACATATTTATTCATATTCATAAATGAAATTCTCAAATCGCATAAATATAAAAATTAATAATATATATATTTGCAAAATGTTTGACATTTTTGACAAAGTTTCGTCTTTACAAAGATCAACATAATCACACACTCAAACACACACTCAAACACACACTCAAACACACACTCAAACACACACTCAAACACACACTCAAACACACACTCAAACACACACTCAAACACACACTCAAACACACACTCAAGGGTTCAATGCAGGAAGAAATCAGAGATTAATACATCTGGATCTGTATTTACAGTCATGCAGATGACAAAGCAGCTTACAGTATGCTGAAGTAAAATCCTCAGCTCACTATAAAGACATGTAGCACTTAGTAGCATTAAAGCGTGTCACATTATAATAATAATCCTCATCTGATGGTAAAGACAACATCCCTCCATCTGTTCTTTTCTTTATTTCTGTTGTTTTCAGGGCAGATCAACACTGAGAGGAACTGCCTCCTCTTCCTGTCGTCCCATTCCCACGTCCTGCTTCAGTCCCAGCGTGACCTTTGACCTGCGGAGTTCTCTCTGTCCCCAGAAAGACACACACACACACACTCACGCACACACACACACACACACACACAC
>NW_015650698.1:15795-17171 GCF_001515625.1 Sinocyclocheilus rhinocerous | reverse complement strand
TCAAAAACCATCTTATACCATATTTTCTGTGTTTTCCTCAAATCTGAGCGTCAGAGAACCCAGAGCTCCGGTATAATAAAGTATAATCTGCGGGAGGAAAAGGGGCGGAGCAACAGACGCGAGAGACACGCCTTCCTCATGTACATGTGCGCGTTAGGGCCAATCAGAGACAGCAGGGCGAATTCTTTACTCCGCCCATCCAATCAAAACAGATGTGGCGGGTTATTTACAGTCTATGGTTATTTATCTATGAACCGATTTACCCTGTAGATTTTTTCCCTAATAAAATAAAAAATAAATATATTTTAAATAATGTATATATTTATTTGCTTATTTGTAAAATGTATGAATGTTTGAAATTTCATTAGGCTATATATATCATTATTATATATTTATATTAATTTAAATATATTTTTGATTTATTTTATTATTAATTTGCTAAATGTTCGAAATTTCATAATCTAATTAAATATAATTAATATATATAATTATAAATAAACATAATAATTAAATATATAATTAAACATACTTAACAAAATATATTTTAGATGTATTTATTTATTTATAAAACTAAATGCTCTGATTAAATGCTCACCAACTGCAAATTATGTTCAGAACCATTGTTCTCATAACATAATTAAATATATTTTATATGTATTTATTTACGTATTTGCTAAATGTTTGAAATTTATTTATTTATTAAATGAAATGCCTAAGTGATGTTCAGAACCATTGTTCTCATAACATAATTAAATAAATATATTTTATATGTATTTATTTATTTGCAAAATGATGGAAATGTCATAATATAATCAAAAATGTATAATTAAATACATATTTATTCATATTCATAAATGAAATTCTCAAATCGCATAAATATAAAAATTAATAATATATATATTTGCAAAATGTTTGACATTTTTGACAAAGTTTCGTCTTTACAAAGATCAACATAATCACACACTCAAACACACACTCAAACACACACTCAAGGGTTCAATGCAGGAAGAAATCAGAGATTAATACATCTGGATCTGTATTTACAGTCATGCAGATGACAAAGCAGCTTACAGTATGCTGAAGTAAAATCCTCAGCTCACTATAAAGACATGTAGCACTTAGTAGCATTAAAGCGTGTCACATTATAATAATAATCCTCATCTGATGGTAAAGACAACATCTCTCCATCTGTTCTTTTCTTTATTTCTGTTGTTTTCAGGACAGATCAACACTGAGAGGAACTGCCTCCTCTTCCTGTCGCCCCATTCCCACGTCCTGCTTCAGTCCCAGCGTGACCTTTGACCTGCGGAGTTCTCTCTGTCCCCAGAAAGACACACACACACACACTCACGCACACACACACACACACACACACA
>NW_015650698.1:8391-15736 GCF_001515625.1 Sinocyclocheilus rhinocerous | reverse complement strand
TGACACAATCTGTATTGTTAAAAGCGCTATATAAATAAAGGTGACTTGACTTGACAATTTCTTTTGTAACATGGAAAAAAGAAAGTCACACAGGTTTGGAACAACATATGTGTCATGTATTCACCAGGCTCTCCGGTCTCACACACACACACACACACACTCACAGAAGCACACATTCACGCACACACACACACACACTGACACGCGCGCGCACACACACACACACACACACACACACACATGCTGGAGTGGAGGAGGACGGTGTGTTGGACGCTGAGCATGTTTTTTCTGGAAAAATTACTGTTATTCTGAAAATATTTACAAACACTCACAGACACAAACGTCTCTGGAGATTCAGAGACCTTAGAGATTTATTCCAAATACCACCGATTTAACTCTCTTTTCTACTATGCAAATGACCAGCAACACACTGCTAGTGAAGAAATCTGAGTTTTGAAAGTTACAGTAGCCTATGTTTTACAATGAACTCTTATCTCAAAAGATCAAGAAAAATTCAGTACCAATACTTTTATCCTGTATTTTACATATGCAGTGTAGACCATGCATGTTTATGTATTTATAAAGAAACAATTCTCTAAATTTTTCTGAAGTGAGTGAGTGTGTGTGTGTGTGTGTGAGCGTGAGTGAGTGTGTGTGTGTGTGTGTGAGCGTGAGTGAGTGTGTGTGTGTGTGTGTGAGCGTGAGTGAGTGTGTGTGTGTGTGTGTGAGCGTGAGTGAGTGTGTGTGTGTGTGTGCTGCCCTCTACAGGACACATTAAAAATAACTAAATTAAAAATAGATTAAAAAAAATACATACATTAAAAATACATTAAAAATAGATAAATAAAAACCTCCATTTGAGTGCAGGACATTTTCATAATATATTCCTGTAGCTCAAACAGTGAATCATGGCACTATAAGAATGCCAGGATTGTGGGTTTGATTCCCAGAAAATGCATGAAATCATAAAAATGAATACTTTGAATATAATGCAGGAGTCTTTGGATAAAATCATCTGCCAAATGCATGAATGTAAACAAAAGTACATAATAGTCTAAAAATGCTGTTATAACTTTTCTATGAGGGTTATGGCAGTGATGCACTACAAGTAACACGAGTTACGTAATCAGATTACTTTTTTCAAGAAGTAACGCATTACTTTTAAACTCACAACAAACTATCTGAGTTACTTTTTCAATCGAATCGAGCCAGGTGAAAAAAGTAACTCAAAAGTAACATAAGGCGTTACAATGTTGCGTTACTCCATAAAAAAGTAACAAATTGTGTTACTTTTAAAAGTACTGTGTGTGTTTGTGTGTGTGTGTGCGTGTGTGTGTGCTGCCCTCTGCTATATAAATGAAACATATTATTACTATTCATTTGGTCTCATCTCTTCTCGTCTCCCATGTCAGACAGGAAGTCAGACAGCTCTTTACACCTGCACTTCCTGCTGGTGACCGTGACCGTCACTGTTGTGATCTGTGTGTTTCACACATGGGTTCAGGCAGGTTTAAGGCAGGTTTCATTGTCAGTCTTCTCTGCGGTGCGGAGAGAAACACTAAATGTTGAAATGTTGCTGGTGCAACATTCAGAAACACTTTTTAGAACAATACAACCATAAACACAGGACAATACAAAACAACTATTGAGAGTTTAACAACTGAGTGCTTTTCAATTCATGTGTATATGAAATGGTGTGAGTATGCATCGTCACAACACACCAACAGGAAGAAAAATCTCTGACTTGCAATTCAAAGAAAATCACACAACAGATTAATTTCATTCGTCTGGAAAATGAAGTGTTCTTCTACCCAGGAATATACAATTCAAGTTAATTTAAATATAATTATAAATTACATAAACACCTATAGCAGACATTGCAATCATCAGTGATTAAAATTAATGTTTCTGGAACATGCAATTGACATACATACTGATATACTCTTACAGCAGATGCATTTTAATTCTACTTTCTTCAGTTCCAATCTGAAATATAATATTGTATCCTGTTTGCTGTATTGGACTTTTAAAGGCAACCTGAATGACACACGATCCTAATAAACACAGATTATAAACACAGTCAAAGTGAGCATGAATCAGACTGTGTGTGAGACTGACTAGTGCAAGACTCACGATGCAATATTACATTGACTGATTGTGTCGTCCTGTTCCTGTGTGTGTTTGTGTGTGTCTGTGTGTGTGTGTGTGTGTGTGTGTGTGAGAGTGTGTGAGTGAGTGTGTGTGTGTGTGTGCTGCCCTCTACAGGACACATTAAAAATAACTAAATTAAAAATAGATTAAAAAAAATACATACATTAAAAATACATTAAAAATAGATAAATAAAAACCTCCATTTGAGTGCAGGACATTTTCATAATATATTCCTGTAGCTCAAACAGTGAATCATGGCACTATAAGAACGCCAGGATTGTGGGTTTGATTCCCAGAAAATGCATGAAATCATAAAAATGAATACTTTGAATATAATGCAGGAGTCTTTGGATAAAATCATCTGCCAAATGCATGAATGTAAACAAAAGTACATAATAGTCTAAAAATGCTGTTATAACTTTTCTATGAGGGTTATGGCAGTGATGCACTACAAGTAACACAGTGAGTGAGTGAGTGAGTGAGTGTGAGAGTGTGAGAGTGTGTGAGTGAGTGTGTGTGTGTGTGTGTGTGTGTGAGTTCTTTGTGGAAACGGATGTAAACTCAGCTGACAGACGCACTCTACGACAAACTCACACACATCACAGCTAAACACTCTCACTCAGCAACAACAGGTAAGATGATTCAGCAGGTATGTGTGTTTCTGCTGATACACTCTCAGAAAAAAAGGTACAAAAGCTGTCACTGGGGCGTGCTCTGTGCATAGCATCTACTTAGAACACCTCAGCAACCGCATAGCAACTACTTAGAACACCTCAGCAACCGCATAGCATCTACTTAGAACACCCAGCAACCGCATAGCATCTACTTAGAACACCTCAGCAACCGCATAGCAACTACTTAGAACACCCAGCAACCGCATAGCAACTACTTAGAACACCCAGCAACCGCATAGCAACTACTTAGAACACCCAGCAACCGCATAGCAACTACTCAGAACACCCCAGCAACCGCATAGCAACTACTCAGAACACCCAGCAACCGCATAGCATCTACTTAGAACACCCAGCAACCGCATAGCAACTACTTAGAACACCCAGCAACCGCATAGCAACTACTTAGAACGCCCAGCAACCGCATAGCAACTACTTAGAACACCCAGCAACCGCATAGCATCTACTTAGAACACCCAGCAACCGCATAGCAACTACTTAGAACACCCAGCAACCACATAGCAACTACTTAGAACACCCTAGCAACCACATAGCAACTACTCGGAACACCCCAGCAAACGCATAGCATCTACTTAGAACACCTCAGCAACCGCATAGCAACTACTTAGAACACCCAGCAACCGCATAGCAACTACTTAGAACACCCAGCAACCGCATAGCAACTACTTAGAACACCCAGCAACCGCATAGCATCTACTTAGAACACCCAGCAACCGCATAGCATCTACTTAGAACACCCAGCAACCGCATAGCATCTACTTAGAACACCCAGCAACCGCATAGCATCTACTTAGAACACCCAGCAACCGCATAGCATCTACTTAGAACACCCAGCAACCGCATAGCATCTACTTAGAACACCCAGCAACCGCATAGCATCTACTTAGAACACCTCAGCAACCGCATAGCATCTACTTAGAACACCCAGCAACCGCATAGCATCTACTTAGAACACCTCAGCAACCGCATAGCATCTACTTAGAACACCCAGCAACCGCATAGCAACTACTTAGACACCCCAGCAACCGCATAGCAACTACTCAGAGCACCCCAGCAACCGCATAGCAACTACTCAGAGCACCCCAGCAACCGCATAGCAACTACTCAGAGCACCCCAGCAACCGCATAGCAACTACTCAGAGCACCCCAGCAACCGCATAGCAACTACTCAGAGCACCCCAGCAACCGCATAGCAACTACTCAGAGCACCCCAGCAACCGCATAGCAACCTACTTAGAACACCCAGCAACCGCATAGCAACTACTTAGAACACCCAGCAACCGCATAGCAACTACTTACAACACCCTAGCAACCTTTCATAGAAACCACATTCCAGATCATTTCAATCTGAATTCAGTTCCGTTTATTTGTTAAATGTGAATCAGGAAGAATGATTGAGATACAGACTGATCAGATCATGTGATCTAGAGAGAAACTGATGAGTTTTGACTTTCGATTGCAAACTTTGGAAGCTTTCCATTTAATCTCATTGATCTCATTTAATCTCAAACCTTATGTTTGAAGATGACGTGAAGCTTAGACGTACTATTTTCAGGTTAGTTTGTGTTCTTATTCTCACACTTTCAACACCCTGAATGATATGAAACATCTCTGGAGAGGGAGATTTGAGTCTGAAACTCAGAGTTGAAGTGTGTGAGAGAGACAGAAAGCAGAAGTGACATATCTCCTCCGATCACACCGTTTCCTCTCTTTTTCCCCCAAATAAACAGGCAACCATCCTAAATACACTAGTAACTGCATAGCATCCATATAGAAACAACCTAGCAGCTACCTGGAACACCCTAGCAACTGCATAGCAACTACTTAGAACACCCTAGAGATGGCATAGCAACTCCACAGAACACCCTAGCAACTGCATAGCAACAACGTAGACCACCCTAGCAACCGCAAAGCAACTACTTAGGACACCCTAGCAACCAAATTACCAACTATTCAGGATACCACATAAACTGCATAGCAACTACTTACAACACCCTAGCAACTGCATAGCAAAAATTTAGAATGCCCTCGATCAGCTGTTTGGACTCTCATTCTGACGGCACCCATTCACTGCAGAGCATCCATTGGAGGATCCAGAGGATCATACTAGGGTGAAAAAAAGAGGTAATCACTCTTGAGTTCTTTATTGCCATTTTTATTGCCATTTTTGGACTAAAACCCTGGAAAATACAAAAGGAGAAATCAGAAAATGAACAGAGCCAGTGCTGGTGATGCGATCATAAATCAACAGCTGAATCGGTCCTCCATCAGCGGATCCGAGTCGTTCAGAGTCACTCTGAAGCTTTGAATCACTGAATGTGATTCAGTTGAGACCTGTACGGTAACACTTTACAATACGGTCTCATTTGTTCACATTAGTTGACATGAACTAACAATGAGCAATTATCAGCATTTATTAATATATGTATTAGTTAATGTTAGTAAATTAACATTAACGAAGATACAGAAATGCAGAAGAAGTATTGTTCATTGCTAGTTCATGTTGACAAATGAAACCTTATTGTAAAGTGTTCATTCTGACAGTTTTGCCTGAATTTATCAAAAAATGTCCTCAAACACAGTCAAACCTGAGTCATGTGGATTTAAACACTCAAAAGCAGTCGTTAAGGTGCATCTAGGTGGTGACTACGGTGTGTTTGACGACGGCTTTCGGTCGTGTGCTCTTGGCGGTCGCTGCCGGCGAATCACTGACGTCACTGTTGCCGCTGAAGCTTCCAGAAGCGTTGGGAAAACCGTGCGCCGCGATGTATTTCTGGTAAGCCTCGCGGATGATCCGGAAGGCTCGGGCGTTGGCGTAGGGGATGTCCGTCACGGGGTCGCGATACAGAGCGGGTTTATGGGTAACAGGACACACCTCCTGAACAGGTTGGGCGGGGCTAGAGCGAGCCGACGGCGGGAAGGCGGAGATAAACGCCTCATCGTCGCTGAAGGTGATGTATGTGCGAGAGCACAGAGACCCCGCCCCCTGAGCGGAGGATGAAGAAGTGGGTGTGGCTTGGGGCGTGTCCTGGTCCAGCCTATATAACAGGAGATGAGAAAGTCTTACCATCATGCATCTTGCTCATATGAAGCAGTGTCTGTCACTAATGATTATTTTGGTCATCGAGAAATCAGTCAATTATTCTGACGATTAATCTGCAATTTTTTTTGTAATAAAAATGAACCTAGGCGAACAATAGACTTGAAAATGACTTAAAAATCTATATATAATAGCAGTGAGGCAATAATAATTCGTAAAAAACAAATACATAAATGTAATAAAACAATATTATTGTAACATGTACTATATTATATCAAACGCCTGCAGAGGGCGCCAGCGGCCTGATAGTTTTTAACTTTACAGCACGACGTAATCCATATTTAATATAGACTAAACAACATTTACTTCAAAAGTCCACTCAATCGTTAATATTTGGCCATTTCTTTATGATAGAAATGCTACAGTAATTTCTTGAAAAAGAACATGTGGACATTAAAACATGCAAACTCAGAGCGAGGGGTTAAACTTTTATTTTAGGTTCCATTTAGGTTCTTAGTTAAGCAAAAAACATAATTAAACACTCACTATAAAAAGATTAAATATTTTATCTGTTTAGCTGCACGTCATGTGACCATTAACCGACATCAGAGAACCGTGAATATGCGATAATGCTAAATAATATTGACTTAAAATCTCAGGAAATACAATATTCAGGTAAATATTTTAGCTAAACCTCTGTGAATCCCTTTATTATTATATTAGTTTATACCAAATTAATAGTAGTAACACGTTTGCATCTTACAAACGTTACAGCATGATAATAATAACAGACCTTAACTCTATTCTTCTTTCAGCAGCTTTCCAGGAACAAGCTACTGTTTTACAGTAATAGCAATTTAGCATAATTATTATGAGTTACAATTCATTATGTATAAATTTACCCTTCCACATCCACGTTCTCCTCCTTCATGTGTGCGTCTGGGATGAGCGGCATCAGCACTGAATGATAGCGGATGCTCGGCCCTTCAAACCGTCTCTTCTTATGAACCTGCTTCTTCTTATCAGCCTCTAAACGCTCGTAGTTTTCTGAAACACACACACAGTGTCATCTGAGCACACACTCGTCGCAGTCGTGTTTCACTCAGAGCTCCTCTCCTCTTGCGCGGTGCCTCCAGCTGACGCTCCTGCAGACGCTCGTTCGTCTGCCGCGTGTGCTCGCTCGTGGACTTACGCACCGACTTACGCACTGAAACACACAACGACAACCTTATAAAGCTACTTTAATACACAAAAGACCTCTAAATGATCAACTGAAAAACCTGTTTCACTCAATCTCCACATCTTCTGTCTCTGATTGAGTGTTTTATCCAGTCAAAGCTCTTTTAGTGTAATTGTACAAGCGTCCAGCTTCAGCTGGAGCTTCTCGTGTCAAATCTTGACTGATTTTGATCAAGTAAGCGTCAGAATAACTGCAGTAATATCTCCAGATGAACACTTACTG
>NW_015650698.1:0-8316 GCF_001515625.1 Sinocyclocheilus rhinocerous | reverse complement strand
ACTTTCACTGTTCCTCAGCGGAGGAATGATCTTCACAAGCCTCCAGAACATCTCACATCTTCTGAGGAGCCTTTATTTCTTCAGCTCTCAATCACTGCATTATATGTTTGGAGCATTTCACTCTCATCTTATTATTACTGGAGATATAGAGCCACGACTGATATTTATAGCATTTTATGTCAGTATCTGCTCTACTGTTATAAAGATCTCACTGATTTACAGCACAAGCAGCAGAGTTTCAGCATATAATTATCAGCATCTGATGCAAATTGCATATTTTGAGTCTCTGAATAAAATTGAGACGTTTTTTTTTTTGCTTTAGTTTTAGTCAACTATAAAACCGTCTATATAATTTTTTTGTTTTAGCTGTTTTAGCAGATCAAGTTAACCTTAATGAAAAAGAGAATACAATAAGTTTAACGTGATCCAATAAAACAGAAGATCATTTAAAATGAACAAAAAAACAAAGCATTTCCTTTACGTGAACATTGCCTGAACTAAAATAAAAATATGTTTTATTGTAGCTAGTTCCCAAGCCAACATTTCTCATTTTCATTCAGTTAAACTTGTACTAGAATAACTAAAACTAAAGTAAAAATGAATACAAATTAAATAGACATAAAAATGACAAAAACACACAAGTTACAAAAACTTTAACTTAAATTAATAAGAAAACTGAAAACATAAAAATAAAAACTAATTCAAAATATTTATAAGTGTTTGTGTCTCACTTTCTCCAAACTCCTCCAGCTCTAGAAAGGTGCGTCTTTCCACTTTAGGCCGTTCAGTCTTTAATTCTTCAGAAACTCGCTTCACTTTGGGCTTCGAGACCTTCAGCGGCTCCTGAAACACACACACACACACACACACACACACAGAGTCATGCAGGAGCAGATGTGTTGAGTGTGTGTGTTCGAGTGTGTGTGTGTGACTCCTGACCTTGTACGCTTTAGTGACCACACGGCTCTTTCTGCGAGGAGCATCGTCTTCCTGATCGCTGTCGGGTTCGTCTCCTTCATCGATGTCAAAATCACTGTCCACCTCGTCTTCAGTGTCTGAGTGATCACCTCTGTACTCGTCATCTCAGTCAAGTCACAGAACCAAACAGGAACAATTATATTTTACTTTTGCCTCAACCTTAGATAGAATAAAAATAATAACAGAAAGTGCTAGTTTTAGAGGGTCAAGTATAGATGTGTTATTGTGTTTATATTGACTGAATTACATAAACACTACACATAAATAATTACAAACACTTCATATATATATATAATGTATGTATGATATTCAATATTTGATTAAACATTTATGAAAATGTAAATACATATTAATTATATACGAGTATACAAATATTAAAATAAACATTTATATATTTTAAATATACATGTAAACTAATATATATATATATGTATTAATACTCACGTCATTGAATCCTCCATAAGTCGTCTTGTAAAACTCATCTTCTTCTTCGGCGTCCAGTAGTTCAGACATGCGGCTTCCGGCGGTGCTGCGCTGCTCTCTGCTGCTCGCTAAACTCATTTCGACGATAATTAATCACCGTATTCTATAATATTACTCTATTTAACTTCTCTGTTCGTCTCTCTCTGTGATTACCCGCCGCGGGTATAAATGTGCGCACTAAAGCGCTGCGCTATTACATTCGGAGAAACAATTTCAAATCATCAACGAAATAATGCTAATGAATGAAAATGTTAAAACAGAAAAGCTAATAACAACAACACGACAATCGCGGAGAAACCTCACTTCCGGTGCGCACGAGCTTCCGGGGCTCAACAGTGACGCGCCAGCAATCACATTAGCGTCACAATCTTCTTCTTCTTCTTCTTTATTAGTGTAATAAAACTATATCGGTTGAACGCTTACCGAAATGTTGTCTTAGTGTGTTCTAACGTGGACTTTAGACTCGAAGTTTTCCCTAGTGAAAAATAAATATACTTCAATGTATTTTTATGTACATTTATTTCATGCTAAGTGCTACAAATACATTTTCATATTTATGTGCTTAATAAAACGCCCTGCAATTGTACATTTACTGTACTAAACTGGTATACTTAAAGTCTGCTAAATTGGAACAACTAATTTTGTGCTTAATGCGCTTTAATTGTGTGGAAGTACAATTAAAGATATGCTTAGTAGTATATTTTATTGTGCTAAAGAGGAACTATTGCAAGTATACTTCAGTTAAACTTTAATTATTTTGCCTTTAAAGACCGATATTATTCAAAGATCATACAATTCTCATCAAAAGTGACTTTAAAACACATTTTAGACTTAATATTGAGAAATGTGCATTGTTGTGCACGAGTAGTGCGCCAAATAAAGTTTAATTATAATTTGTATCCGTCATTAAACGTTAAAGCAGCACTATGTAATTTTTTCTGTGTTCAAAATTTGCTAAATGTATATAATGAGCGAGTACATCATGAATTAATCTTCCAAACCACAATTTTGTCTTATTCCGAATCACTCCGGTACACTTATAATAAGTGCTTATATTCGGACTATTGTAGGCTGGTCACCGCTGCGGAGTAACACACACCTGCGTGAATCGCCAGAGACATAAATTTAGAGAAGTAGATCCGGTTGGAATGTTCATCCGCGGGATGCGTGCAGTTCTGTTTATTAACCGCTAGAGCGCCAAAAGTTACATAGTGCTGCTTTAATAGATTTTTAACTATGCTTAGTATGAAATAAATGTATTTTAAATAATTTTTTTTACTAGGGGTAATTATGGGGGAAACAAAAATATCCCGTTTAATTGTGGCGTAATAACCCCCATTATTTATTTATTTTTATTTATTTATTTAAGTGTTCTTGTTTTTTCATTTGTAGCCGTTCCTAAATTCTGCTGAATTATTCCTGAATTATTGAGCAGAGTTTATGAACAGAAAATATGAATAAGCGTTTCATCTTTGAGCTCCATAAGATGGCAGCAAACTCTGCTCAACTCCGTCAGTCTCATGAATTCAGAGGAAAGAAGCACCTCGTGAAATATTTGTGAACAAAAACAGGCAGGCTACAGTTGTTTATTCAATCACAATTCAATATCATTTATCCATCTATGTTTTTTTCCAGCCAGGATTTCTCAATTGCATAAAATGTGCGGGTTTTGTCTTTGTTTACCTACTGTTTTCATCATCGCTGAAGTTACTGACTGAAAGCTAGTTTGACCAATAGCGCGCGGGCGCTGTTCAAAATCGACCAATCGTGGCGCGAGTAGGCGGGGTCTACAGAGAACGGCCAAAGCCATGCAAATGCATGTACATGTAATAAAAGAGGACTGAGGAGAAACAATCAGGAGAAAATAAAGGCAAAACCTGGACATTTTAGGCAATTCAGAAACATGTCCGCGGGGAAAAAGGACATATGTTCACCATAATGAATCAGAACTGTGATTCAGTGTTTCTGTGTTTCTGTGTTCATTCATTTGTGTTGCTAGGATGCTTGCATTGTGTTTTATTGTCTTTTGTGTAGTTCATAACCCAGAGAAACCGACACATGAGCCGACAGAAATGTGTTCCAGCAGCATTCTGATCGCACCACAAATTCTGACCAATATCTGACCCCATACGGTGAAAATAATAAATAAACATAACTAAAAATAAACTTTTTAATTATTAAATTCAATAGTATTAAATAGTATATTTAATGTTTTATTAAATATACAATAAACATTATTAAATCATTGTAAATCTAGTTTTGATCTCTAGTAGGCTATTTCTTTCACATTTAGTCTAAATGTGACATATGTTTTGTATATAAAGAGTGAAATTAAATATATTTTCAATTTCAAAATATATTTCATTGAGCTTCACTGTTTACAGCATACATTTAGCATTTATATTTACAATATAGTTTGGCCAGAAATATTTTTTATTTATTAATGTATTTATTTTATTTTATTTTATTTTATTTTATTTTATTATTTTATTTTATTTTTTTGTTTTATTTAATTTTATTTATTTATTTATTTAATTTAATTTAATTGTTTTAATTTAATTTATTTGATTTATTTTATTTATTTTTTTATTTTTTAAAATGTTATTTATTTATTTTTTTTTAAATTTTTATTGTATTTTATTTATTTATTTATTTATTCATTCATTAATTCATTATTTTATTTTTTATTTATTTATTTTTTTTATTTTTTATTTTTTATTTTATTCAAACCACAAGCTGACCCTTTACTCCAGAATACACTGATCTTTGATGTTTTACTGAATTAATTAGTGCATTAACTCAAAAGCAGCTGTGACAGAGTTATGGCGTGACAGGATCTTTGCTGGAGCTCTAAACTCTCTTCATGTATTGCACTGAGATGCAGGTGACTGTTTTAATCACAATGTTCTTGTGTGATTCAGCCGCACACACCCTCACCTGTCAGTCTCAGTCACACAAAGAAACAAACACACCTTAATCACGCAACAAAAGAACATGCCGGCACACATTTTCTCTGGGTCACCCTGTGAGAACATGTTTTATATTTACTGCACAATGCAAATTAATTAACAGCGTCTCTAATGCAAATCATTAACGAATGTAACAGACGCTGCGCAGAATGACCTCTGAACCGTCTGATGAACGTCTGGATGCAACTGGAGAAATCAATAAAAAAGCTGCTTTTAATTAAAGTTCATGTGTGTCTCTTTAAATTATGAAAGCTTGAGTATTATTACTGCAGATTACAGATGATGAGGGCTATTTTGATGATCTCACATCAGGATTATTATTGTTAAAACTAAAATAATAATAATAATAACCTGAAATAAAATATAAAAATCCTTAAATTTAACTCTTAGCTTTAATTTCCTGCTTTAACTTAAACTAAAATAACTAATACTACTAATAATGATGATAATAAACTTTTTAATAACTAAAATAGCTAAAAAAAAAAAAAAAAAAATTATAATAATAATAATTTTAAAAGCATATCAATTTTTTACTTAAAATAAAATAAAAGGTGACTGAAATAAAATATTAAAAATATTTGATTTCACCTAGTTGCCAAGGAAACATTTCTCATGTTCACTTTGTTTTAAAATACGAACTAAAACAGAAATAAAAAATAATTTAAAAAAATGAATGAAAATAACAAAAACCCACAAAAATGACTAAAACTTAAACTAAAATGAAAATGGGTAAAATTAAAAACTAACTCAATTCATAATAATAAAACTATGTGTTTAAAATGGATTAGTGTTGTATTAGGGTTATTACAGTTCATTAAAACTAAAACCATAAATCAACATTTTTGCTGCTTGAAAAAAAAAAAAACATTAACTGAAATATTAATATTAATATTAATATTATTTCAGCTGATTGCCAGGGTAACATTTCTCATTTTCATTTAGTTTTAAAGAATTTGAAGAACTAAAATAACTAAAATGTAAATAAGAAATAATTTAAAAAATCAATTAAAATGACAAAAATAAACAACAAAATTTAACTAAAATTAAAATGCAAACAAAATATAACAATAAAAATGATAATGATGTGTGCAATAATTAAAACACGTATTATACTTATTATATAATTAATACACCTATTATTAATTACATCTATATATAAATATTAATCATTCAAAATATTAATTAAACCTATATAATGGTACGTCAATGATACTAAAATAGCATTACATGCATACAATGAATGTTGTTGCTATGGAAACAAACATCAAATGTTGCATGAGTGAAATGCGTAGGATCTGTTATGTAACATCTGGGTCACCTTGAGTCTCACATCTGTTGGCAACGCCCATCCGTTACCATGACAACAGTGTGTGTTTATGTGATGTGACTCCGCCCTCCGATCAGTGCCTTCAGCATCAGGATGAAAGCAGAAGTAAGTACTCTTGATGATGGTGGGATTGTCATGAAATCAGCTGATCAGATTCTGAGCGACGTCCTCAATGCTTCTGAAGCCGGATCTGCTGCTGCTGCTGTGTGTTGAGAACAGTGGATATGAATGGAAAATCCCCAGCAATACCAAACTTTAGAAATGAGGTTATGGTTACGGTTAAATATGAAAATATTTGGTGTGTGTGTATATAGGTACTTTTCTCTCAACGGTCCTGCTGGCATCCTGACCGATATGAGCCTAAAAAACCCCATAAATCTATATATCACTATATATCACAAACATTGACAGTAGTGGATTCTTACTCAAAAATGTAAATTTTACTTTTACAATATTACAAAGTATAATCAATAAATGAATAGTTGTGATAAAGTATTTGAATTGGCATGTAAAATTCCCATGCATTTGGATTACACAGTTTTAGCATGAACAAATTAATAAAGTTGGGTCATGAACTGCCTTTTTTATTATTTTGTACTGTGCCCTTATAAAGTCAATATTTTTTTTACATCAAAAAACAGCATAATGTAGAAGTAATAAGCTATTTTCTGTCCTGTTTTAACCCCCGTCATCAGAACGCTCTGTTTGGAGGATTGTAGATTTGGAAGTAAACGCCCACTGCTGTGATTGGCTAATAGCTGTGTATGATTGACAGCCTACATTCCTCACAGATGGACGCTGTTGGGATTTAGGTCAAAAACGAATAACTCAATACATATCAAACGATCTGACAAAGCAATAGTGATCACGTAATGAAAACTGTTTCTCACACTTGTGTTGCGACATTACTGTTGGATCCAATATAGTCGCACAGCATTGTCTTGAATCCGCGGTAAAATTAAGTGAACAAAGAACCAAGTTCTTACTGGCGTGGTCTGGAACTTCATTAAAAATAAAGTTCATTCACTCTTTACTAACGTTGGGATCAGAAGGAAGGCGATGCAAACACAGTTTTTTTTTTACAGCTTGGCACTGAACAGCGTCTTGTTGTCTTCAGAGCATCTTTATCGTTTGGTTTCTGCTTCTCTCCTAAACACTACATGCGCGAATCGGTGGGCGGGGCTAAACAGGCAGCACTGTAGAATCGGTGGGCGGGGCTGAACAGGCAGCACTGTAGAATCGGTGGGCGGGGCTGAACAGGCAGCACTGTAGAATCGGTGGGCGGGGCTGAACAGGCAGCACTGTAGAATCGGTGGGCGGGGCTGAACAGGCAGCACTGTAGAATCGGTGGGCGGGGCTGAACAGGCAGCACTGTAGAATCGGTGGGCGGGGCTGAACAGGCAGCACTGTAGAATCGGTGGGCGGGGCTGAACAGGCAGCACTGTAGAATCGGTGGGCGGGGCTGAACAGGCAGCACTGTAGAATCGGTGGGCGGGGCTGAACAGGCAGCACTGTAGAATCGGTGGGCGGGGCTGAACAGGCAGCACTGTAGAATCGGTGGGCGGGGCTGAACAGGCAGCACTGTAGAATCGGTGGGCGGGGCTGAACAGGCAGCACTGTAGAATCGGTGGGCGGGGCTAAACAGGCAGCACTGTAGAATCGGTGGGCAGGGCTAAACAGGCAGAGATGTAGAATCGGTGTGTGGGGCTAAACAGGCAGCACTGTAGAATCGGTGGGCGGGGCTAAACAGGCAGCGATGTATAATAGGTGGGCGGGGCTTAACAGGCGGCACTGTAGAATAGGTGGGCGGGGCTAAACAGGCAGCGATGCAGAACCGGTGGGCGGGGCTAAACAGGCAGTGCTGTAGAATCGTTGGGCGGGGCGAAACAGGCAGCGATGTAGAAGCAGGCGTTGATGATCTGTGGAGGCGGTGCTTATCAACACTATTACATCATAGAGTAGAACATTCCACAAGCTGTCGTTTTGGCAGACTGCCTTCAATATAAGAATTGAAGAATATAAGAATATAAGAAATTTAGACTAACGAGAAAGTTTTGAAAGTTTTGAAACTTACAGAATGTTTTTATAGTACAATGACCTCTTACAGTATGTCAAAAGATCAAGGGAATTTTGGTTTCTCAGTTCATGACCCCTTTAATGTGATGCATATTTGCCAGTCAAACATCAGTGAAACAGGTTAAATTGCTGTAATAAAACTAATAAACTAAATGTGTTTAAAATACATAAAAACTAGCTTTAGCTATATATTTATCGTCAATAAATCCAATTTGCTTGAACAAATTTAAAGGGGTCATATGATGCGATTTCAAGTTTTCCTTTCTCTTTGGAGTGTTACAAGCTCTTGGTGCATAAAGAAGATCTGTAAAGTTGCAAAGACTAAAGTCTCAAATCCAAAGAGATATTATTTATAAAAGTTAAGAGTCAGCCACGCCTACCTAAAACGGCTCGTTCTAACACGCCCCCACATATCTACATCACGATGTGGGAAGGTTCGCGTAACGCCGCCCAAATGTTCACACAAAGAAAGAAGGCGTAACT
>NW_015650697.1:653-827 GCF_001515625.1 Sinocyclocheilus rhinocerous | reverse complement strand
TTATAAGCCCTGGACTTCCTCGTTCAGATCGCCGAGTATTGTATGAACATATCGCTAGTCAGTGATAGCTACATTACAGAGCCATTTCGTTAGCCATTGTTTATTTCCAAGTCCTACTCTTAGTCTAGTTTTGCCTTGCCTGTTTTCCGGTCCTTTGACTATTGCTCGTGTTTA
>NW_015650697.1:0-308 GCF_001515625.1 Sinocyclocheilus rhinocerous | reverse complement strand
TTTGATTAGTAATATGCATTGCTAAGAACTTCATTTGGACAACTTTAAAGGCGATTTTCTCAGTATTTAGATTTTTTTTGCACCCTCAGATTCCAGATTTTCAAATAGTTGTATCTCGGTCAAATATTATCCTATCCTAACAAATCCATACATCAATGGAAAGCTTATTTATTCAGCTTTCAGATAATGTATAAATCTCAATTTCGAGAAATTGACCCTTATGACTGGGTTTGTGGTCCAGGGTCACATATGTGTCTGCTCGGTAAAGGCTGGAATACACTACACAACTTTTAAAATCTGAACAGATT
>NW_015650696.1:781751-786445 GCF_001515625.1 Sinocyclocheilus rhinocerous | reverse complement strand
AGGCCAAACAAAATAGTTTCGCTTTCACAACGAAACACACAGCGCATTCACAACAGGTGTGGCTGACTCTGAACTTTTATAAAGAATATCTCTTTGGATTTGAGACTTTAGTCTTTGCAACTTTACAGATCTTCTTTATGCACCAAGAGCTTGTAACACTCCAAAGAGAAAGGAAAAACTGAAATCGCATCACATGACCCCTTTAAAAAGATGACCTTGTTGTCGGGATATTAAGCATTGTCTGTGTAAGACTAAACAGTAAACAGTCAATAAACATTCTAAATAAAAATAAATCAACAAAGAAACCACACAAAGCTCTATTTCATCCTTATTGTCTGCAAAATGACAAAAACAACATCCATTTTTAAGGACACATTAAGAGCTGTCAACAATATTTGCACCAACAGGAAATACTACATTTGTGTGTCACTTAGTTAATTGCTCACACAAAAAATACTTGAAATAAAAAAACAGAAGTTTTCTTCTTTTTGTTCCTGAGGTGCATTCAAGCGAGGAGAATCTAACCTGAGAGGGGGATGGCACCTCAATGCTGACGTTTAGGTATGTCCTGACATGGTTGGGGGTGTGTGGATGGTGAAGACCTCCTTTACTTGTTCCAGGCATTGGATCCGAGCTGGTGGAAGGTGGTGATGATGGAGGGGTAACTCTCTCCTGATTGGAGGAGAAAGCTCTGGATGAAGAAGGGCCGGTTAAACCATCTAAAATACGAGCAACAAGAAAGGTATGTTAAGAGTTAGATAACAACATGAATCCTACACTTCATATCCTATAAATCCAGGGTTCTTCAATTCTGGCCCTGCAGAGTTTAGCTCCAACCCTAATCAAACACACCTGAGCAGAAAAATCAAGGTTTTCAGAGTAACCGGTAGGTGTGTTTGATCAGGGTTAGATCAAAACTCTGCAGAACAGTCCAGGGCTGGATTTGAAGAACTCTGTCCTAATCACACTGCTCTGACCTTGTGCTAGAGGGTCTTTCCTGGGGCTGTGGGCAGGCTGTTTGGCCAGCAGCAGGTCTTTGATCGAGCGACCACGAGAGGGCCCTTGTCCTGATGGGTCTGCATATGATCCCTCCAACTGCTGCACCTGCAGTCCCACTCCCCTCATGTCCTTTACATCCAGCTTCATGGCATAGAATAGCTTAATGGCCTCTGCTGCAATCAGCTGACCACTGTCAGTGGGCTGAGCTAGTAAAACAGACCTGCAATGTGACAGTATTGAGAATCTCAAACATATATAAAAAATAGAGTTTGCTTATCAGTCAATATTAAAGATTTAAATTAAAGTTAATTAAATCTATATCGGTTGATATTGGATGTTTAATTGTGCATACTCATTTTTGCTTTTTTTCTGCTTTTTAAATTTTAATTACCTTTGCTGTCATGTAACAAAGTTAATATTGAAAAACACTTATAATTGAATAATTTCTTTCCTTAAGCAAAAGTAAAAAAAAAAAAAAAAAAAAAAAAATTCATATTGTACGTTACAATGATGCCTAAATTCACTTGCCGCATAAAAACTAAAAAACTAAAATCAGATATTTTATATTTAGACAAAATTGTATAGAATTTTAATAGTACAACATGAAAAGAATTACCTTTAGCTTACTGGTATTAGCCAGAATTTTAAATGTAAATTGAGCCTGTTTTCTAAATGCATGTTATTGAACTTATTGTGAATGATTCATCCATGCATGTGTTTCATTTTTTTATTTTTTCCCCATAATTCTTAATCAAAATGTCATAACTTGAAACTCTACTCATTAGTCTGCTTAAACACCACAGCTTTCTTACTAATCAACTGCAAGCTTGCATTCAGATCTGTCTCCATTCAATCAACAACCACAAATTGAACCAAAATGTTTTCTTTTTTAATAATCCGTTTCACTCAGATGTACGTCACAATAGAAATGATCTGTAGCAGATCACTACCCAAAAACAAATGCACTGGTTATTTGATAGGACATTGTTAATTTATCCTGGTGCAAGTCACCTGGCAAAGTTGTCACATATCCCATGGCCACCATATTTGGCTGGCTCTACTGGAGCCCCTGGTTTCCGCATCATGACCTTCAGTGTAATACGGCGACCTCTAAGCCCCACCCCCTCCATCCTCTTCTGCACTTCCATAGATAGGTTCGTAAGGAAAGACTCCGCCTCTTCAACCTAGCAAAGTATTAGCGGTAATGGGAAACTTATGAGAGAGGTCAACGGACTGAGGACAATGACAGATACAGGATGATTTGCAATGATTGCTGTAACTTCAAAACCTGTGTGAACCGAATGTTGTAGTTCATCTCAGCAGACACAGACTTCCTCTCCTTCTCGCTGCGCACAGGCCTGTCATCCAGTCCTCTGCAAAAGCGAAAAAGTGTCTGTCCTGTCCGTGGCCCAAACTCCCTCTGCAGTCGAGAAATGGACAACTGCTGCAGGTCACCGCAGGTACTCACACCCAGGGAGGTCAGCTTGGAGCTCATTGAGCGACCCACACCTGCACATAAGAACACAGAAGCACCGGTCCACACATACACAAATACAGCAATAAATTCCACTGTAAAACACTGCATTCAGATTAAAATACCCTACCATTCAAAAGTTTCAGACCAGTAAGATTAATACTTTTTTCAGGAAGGATTAATTCAATTGATCAAATGTGACAGTACAGACATTCACAATGTTACAAATTTTATTTCAAATAAATGCTGTTCTTCTAAACTTTCTATTCTTCAAAGAATCCTGAAAAAATGTGTCAGTTTCCACAAAAAGCAGAACAACTGTTTTCAACGGTTTCAGAAATGTTTCTTGAGCACAAGCATATTCGAATGATTTCTGAAGGATCATGTAACACTGAAGACTGGAGTAATGGCTGAATAAATTATATTTGAAAGTATATTAAAAGAGAAAAGTTATTTTTACAGTTAGTTTTGTAATAATATTTCACAGTATTACTACTTTTGCTGTACTTTTTATTAAATAAATGCAGCCTTGGTGAGAATAAGAGATGACTTTCAAAAACATTTAAAAATCGTTCCAAACTACCTAAACTTTTGAATGGTAGTGAATGTAAGATGCTCTGTTCTTACCAGGCAAACTGGAGACAGGTTGATCCCTGATAAAATCATCCACTTCCTCTGATCTGAGGAAGTACTGGCCATTTGGTTTTGCCTTACGAGTTGCCATCCGAGCAAGAAGGATGTTGGAACCTAATAAGAAGTAGAAGGGAAGTTACAAAAGCTATTAGAGATGAAAGCGCACTAGCAACTTCGTTACAATAAAACGCATTGTCATTAAACTTCATGTCCATCATGTTGTTCCAAACCTCTATGACTTGTATGAAAGGTGAATTTTTAAAGAATACCCCAGGCACTCTTTTCAAGTTAAAAGTAAGTAAATGAGGACTAAAACTCTCAAGCTCCAAAAAAAGTAGTTTTGCTGTACCTGACTTTGGCATGTTCATGAAAGCTCATGTGAGAAGTACAATTTTATTGTTTGGCTTTAGAAGACTTACGGAATATAGCTCATTAGTTTTATGATACATTTATGGTGCTTTTGCATCCTTTCAAAATTCTTATTCATTGTAATTGCATGGAAAGAGAATGAAAGAGAGCAGCACATTTTTTTTTATTTCTCCTTTTGTGTTCCATGGAAGAAAGAAAGTCATAAAGGTTTGGAACAAAATAAGGGTCACTAAATAAATTCTCTTACCCATTCCAACTGAGGCAGAGCAACCGGTCTTCTCCTTTATGTCTTCACGGATGGCTCGTGCTAGATCATCAGGAGTAACCCCCAGCTCAACCAGAAGTTTTGTGGCATCTACCAGCGCCTCGTCACAACTCAGTGCCTCAATGTTATGAGTGTAACTATAAAACAAGCAACCATGAAGCAAGATAATTTTTGCATTTGTCTGCTGGGTTTAGGAATAATGTAGCAATCCAAAAAAAGTTATATCTGGTACCTGGCCAGGGTCTCATACATGGACAGTGCCACCTCTTTATATGCCTGGAAGTCATATGGGACACACTGCAGATCAGGACAGAGCTGCTTAGCCCGGCCAAAGAACATGCCGTTTCGCACATCAGCCTGCCTGTAAGAGAGAAAAACGGAGTAACAGGTACTGATGGAATTCATACTGTATTAAAGACCTTTGTGGTCTCTATTAGTCTGTTAGCTTTGATTCCATCTATATCAGTGGTTCTCAACCAGGGGGCATCAAAATAGGACAAAATAATTATTCAAATATGATAAAAAAATACAAATTATGGTCTTAGACAATCAAGATATACTGTATGAGGAAGTAAATTGATTCAAAGCTGATTTACACTTACAATTGTGACTTGTAGAAAACCTAGAGAAGTCATGTAAATTAAGAAAATATTTAAATGCCATTTTATACATACATATATATTTTCTAGTTATGCAAAGCTCCAAAATATTTAATCAGGTAGACATTCTAAAGTATTTTAAAAATCCTTAAACAGTAAAAGACAAACATCTAAATGAAAAAGAATGGTATCCCAGAAAAACATTCAGCTTCTGAATAATTCTGAAACTTATTTTAACTTAATTTAATCTAAAGGACACTCCTAGTTTCTGCAAATTAGAGAAAAAGTTTTGAAAAACAAAACTGTCATTACAGCAGATGTTCCAATGGAAACCAGTAGCCTAAATGGGTGGGTG
>NW_015650696.1:780030-781703 GCF_001515625.1 Sinocyclocheilus rhinocerous | reverse complement strand
ACTGGCATGTTTACTATGAATACCTGGCCGCGTAACTGCAAGATGCAATCTCTGCCATAGAAAGGGCAGCCAGGTCCAAATCCACTCCATTACTGGGAACTTCATCACATTGTGGAGATGGGGTCATCTCAAGATCCCCATCTGTTTTCTCTAAAGCAGAAAGAACAATGGTCTCTTAAATTCAAACTTTAAAAAAAGTATAATAAATTCATTCTAGACTTCAAGCTAAATTTAACCAACATCTTTCTTCTAGAATCTGGGTTTACCTTTTCGGTACTGATTCTGTTTCCTCTGGTAGTACTGAAACTCGAGCTGAGGATTTGCACCAGGTCGCTGTGCAACACGGCCTGGACCGCGGTTACTTGTCACCGCAACCGGTTTCCCTGGAGTACAGATTGACCATCAGTAAAGCTCAGTTTATCAGGTGCTATCAAAGTCAACAAGCTGCAACAAGAGACTTCAGCACTTCCCTCCAATTCACTGAAATGTACCTTTGAGATCTGGTCGGTGTCTGATCCCCACGGACACAAAGAAGCAGTCCATATCCACATGAAGAATGCAGGACTGACGCACCTGAGGAGCAGCCATTAAGGAACCTGGGCCAAAGAGAAAGAAACATTTTTTGTTTTGTTTTTGGCAAAACGCTGCACCACAAAGACACTTGGCTTCTTAACAACATAAATACACAAACATAAACCACAAAGACAAAACACCTGAACTGCAGTTAGCTTTGAGCTTCTTCAGTTTCTCTTTTCCAGAGAAAACAGCTCCTCCTGCAGCTCGACTCCTGCTCTGAAGGCCATTGACATACTCTGAGAACTCATTCCGCCATGTAGAAATATGATGCAGCCTTGAGTGAGAAAAGAACTCGGATATGATTCCAGCCTCTGCTCCCTGGCCCGACCTTCCTGGCTGATTACTAGAGTCTGCAAGTGTGGAGGAGTTAGGGGTCATGTGATAGCTCCCATTTAGTCGAACTCTTTTCTGATCGTGCAGATTCCCCTTTTGAGGAGCAGCTGAAGTTCCTGGTTTAAATGTTGGTTTTGGATGGAGGTCCTTTTGCATATTGTGAAGACCAGGCTGCTTTGCAGGACTGGCAGTGGATATTAAGGACCTCTGATGGGAATTTGCTTTTGACCCAGCAGAAGAGCAGCTGGACTCCTCCCTATCCCTGCTTTCAGTCTGTGGGAGGTAAGACTGATGGGACCCTGTGTCAACAACATGAAGCTGAAGTTCTGCAAAAGAGTCCTGAGGCTTTAAGGCACCATTCACAGGGTGTACATAACCGTTAGTTAACAAAGTGTCTTGTGAGCCTCTTGGCAAAAGGGCACAGGCGTTGTCATAATCACCATCATCTCCATCATGAATCCCATTAACTCTAGGCCTCTCTGCATCCTCCTCAGAGATTATACTACAGGAACCATTTCTGCCAGACAAAAGAAGAGAGGACAAGAAGATATGATATTAAATAATTACCCAAATGTTTTTATTTAAGTATTCATGAGGGATGTAAAAACTTGGCCTTGCTTGGAGCAGTCTTATCTGACCAGCAGGCTGATAACTATAAATTGAATAGTTCCTGTATTTTCCTATTTTCCTGGCGGATAACTGATAAATGGATGATATTAAAATTCTTTACTATTTTATTGTTTATTCTGTACTATTTTATTTTA
>NW_015650696.1:744267-779821 GCF_001515625.1 Sinocyclocheilus rhinocerous | reverse complement strand
TATATATATATATATATATATATACACACAAAAAAAACTAAATTAATTTAGGATTCACAACATTAACATAATATACTGTGTGGATGGATGGATATTCATTTTTAGATTTCCTAAAGATTACATTTAACAGTGTTATTAAATTGGTGTTTTTGAAGACTGTTACATCACAGCAAACATAACCTAAATGTAAAAATTGTGGAAATCAAAATGTGCAGTAAAATATCCAATATCAGCCAATGTACAACCAAAAATGGATGATATGATCAAGTTAAAATTTTAAAAACAAATAAAATTAATTTGTTGTGTTACAAATCATAACTCGGATCTTAAAGCAGTAGAATGTTTTCTTTCTTTTAAACACATGCAGCATTTGACACTCACGTGTGCCAATGGATCCCTGTTAATAAAGCATACTCACAATCGGACGTCTAGCTGATGATTGCTTCGCTCAGTGAAGTTAGCTTTGTGGTTAGCGTGAGTGGATTTGAGAACTTCTTTAGAGAGGGTTTGAGTGTGGCTGGGCTGAGGCTTGATGCTGTCTGACTCGGGGTGGTTTAGACTTGGTTTGGATGGTTCATGGCTGAATGATGGATCCTGCTTTCCTCGTGCACAAACACTGGTAAAGTTCAAGCCTTTTTGCTTCGTATAGAGCTGATACTGGACGTACGAAAGTTGACGGCCTGCTTTTATACTGCACAAAAGCAAATTTTTACATTTTTAATTTATAGTGCTCCTATAGCCTGCAAAGTGTACACAAACACACACACACCTGTCTGTGATCCACTCTGGCCGCACTACTTTCTCTCCCTTGAGCTCTTGTATTTTTCTGTTGGGCAGGTTGGTGGCAATGATATGTGTGGTTTTGGAGCGAGTGTAATAGAGATGGAACTGTCCACCATGCAGCATCATCAGCCTGCGCAGCTCATCTGCACTGGGATCTAAACACAAATAAACACAAAACAAGATAGCGCAGCACTCATTCTCCTGACACGTTCAGCCATGGTGCTCAGATGGGAAACACAGGCTCGAGTCCAGCCAGCAACATTTCCTCAGAATCATTCAACTTCATTTTTCCAATTAATTTAGCATATTCTTGTATATAAAAATATATAAACAATAATACTGTTATTGATTATGAGTACAAACAGTGTCGCGTTCCAAACGTTGTTTAAGCGACATACACCGGTAAAATTCATATCATAACAAAAATAAACACCGGTATTCGGTATGAACCGGTATACCGCCCAGCACGAATTATTAATATTAATTAATGAAAAGGGTAATTAATAAAATAACAATAATAATGATAATAATATCTCTATAAAAACATGTAATATTAATTTTCTTATTGAATGTTAGTATTAACATTAATAATTATTAAAAAAACAAATAATAAAAATAATTGTTAATGATAATAATAATGATGATGATGATGCTCAAATGATCTCAATTCAGGAAGAAAGTTTGTTTTCCTGTTCACATTTGTTATCAGAGCACAAGTGGGTGGTGAGGATGCTGGGAGAGATCTGACCTGTGTATCCATTGACGTAGATAGCCACACCGCTGAAGATACAGGTGGACGTTCCATCTTTCTGCTTCTCTCTCGGGGCGTCCTTCTGAAACTGCTCCTCAAGCTTAGAGATTTTTGCAGCCATGTAACCGCCCTAAAAAAATTCAACAAACAAAACTGTGATGTTAATTTGATTTAAAATCCCAATAAAAAAAATCCCATTCACATCAACACAACCTCATAAGATCAAGTAATAAGGCAAAACACAAAGCACACACTGACCAAGCACACTTATAGCATAAAAAACTATTCTAACCCCTGTAAAAATGAACAGACTGCAATATAGATATGCGCACAAAGAAAAACGTGCAGCGTCTGGCTGACAAGCGTTTGATTACGCCTCAGACATTCAATGAGACTGGAGGTGCAAGTCTGCCCTGCTGGCACGGCGACTCTCTGTCTCCATGGCAACGGATGGAACGCTGGGATTCAGGAGTTGAGACTGAACCAATAAACAGACACACACACACACAAAAATACTCCACAATACTCACTCGCTCCACCTGTACTGACAGGAAATTCCCTTGAACCTAATTAATATAACCTGAGATATGAAAACACACAAGGCCCGAAGGCAACGACTGTGCTGTGTTTAATTAAACTAAAAAAATTCTGCACAAAACAATTGTCATCCTGTACATGCACTGGCAAGATTCGCTTTCACATGAGATCCAGGGTCTGTTATTACGTCTGCAAATTACTACATTATTAACTGAAAATCAACAAATTATACAAACTCCACCCTTTCGGTTCCCAAATTTGGTGGCAACACATTATGATTGTCATATTATAGGGAAATATCGTGAAATGAAGACAGAAGCTCTTGGAGTTGTTTATACTAGTGTGGTTCTGCTAATGCCTGAGGAACACGAGGACATTGAAGTCTATCAAATCTCTCGCCGTGCTCGGACTGTGGCGGCAGAGTAGAGGTGCTGGTCACTAGTGAGGAAAATTGAGATTACTCACTGGTGTAATACAAATGAAAACCTGTCTAGACTTCAGCAGTAACACACACCAGCTCTCACATGAAGGGGAATGTTTGACTGGTAGAGAGGCAGTCAATGGTTATGAGGGAATTTAAGGACAACTTAAAATAATAGCAAAAATAATCATTTACAGTGTTTACAGGGGCAGCCTGGAAAAATAACACAGCACGTCAGAGGACGACTCAACTGTGAATAAAACAGCTGCTGAGCCTTCCTGTTTTCAATAATAAACACATTTCATAATAAAGAACAACAGACTCTTACCCGTCCACCCCACCCATCATCTTCACTGGCTTTCTTTCTCCATCCATCTCGACTCATACTGAGGGACCTGAAAGACAACAATTTAATGGAATGAGTCAAAAACTAAAAGCGTGAGTGACAGAAAATGAACAAAATATGCACATCTTTTCTCTTCCTCACTTACATGCATTTACAGACTCAAAGAAAGGGAGAGAGCTACTGTACATACAAGTGCTACTGCTTTAATTAGCAGGCAGATGAGTGACTCCTTTAATAAAGAAAATGAAATGCATCTGAAATGCTGAATTCTAAGCGGAGAACAAGTCTAATCAACTTTATTTGTATAATGCTTTTCACAATACACATTGTTTCAAAGCAGCCTTACAAAAAATCATGACGTTAAATGTTTATAATATCTTAATATCGTCATCCTTTACAGTTGCACGTAGCAGATTAGAGCCAGGTGATAATATAGTTCACATTTTTCAATGATATAAACAATCAAGCAGCAGAATTTAGCAAAGTGAAGTCAGAGTGAAGCACAATCCTCTAAATTCCACCTCATATTACCTAACATTATACTAAAAGAAATTGAACGCATCCGGCAGACACTTATCCAAATCGACTTACACTGCATTCAAGACTTTGCACTGCAACTTTGAAAAAAAGAGGTCAAAGGTGAGTGGAAAGCACGTGATCAACATTTTATTTTCTCTTACTACATACCTTATAATAGCACAGGTCGTCTGTACAACCTGTTCCAGTCATTTACTTTTATTCTTGACTAATTAATACATAAGACCTCTCAATTCACTCTCTCCATTTTTGCCTCTGTGGTACAGATAAGCCCAAACAATGCATCCCCAAAAGTAAAAGGGAAGTCATTCTCATCTCTGTAGCATGTGAGGAGCAGAGCAAGGCAGAACAAACATTATTAGGGAAGAACCCCGTTTCCTCCCTCCTTCATACAAAAATCACATACACAATCTCATTCTCCACAGGAAGCTGTATTGAGCGCATCTTCATGCATATGGTGCAAAAACAACGCTTCTAATCAGCCTTGTCTAAAATACACACCTCCTCTCCACTCAAAAAAACAAAAACAAAGTGTCCATCTCAGTCTTTCTTGCTTGGTTTCTTCATTCAACACAAACACACAGTGTTACAAGAGTTTTAAACACTAGGCTGGCTCTACATGAGCAGCTAGGCTAACTTTATCATAAGCCTGGTCACTTCAGATATTTGGAGTAGCACAGTCGCAGTGTTACAAAGTAAATCTTTTCATTAAAAGGGGTAGTGATGAATGACACTGACATACCAGTGTTATTTATTGACACATGTTGGATTATTTCTCTTTATGTTACATATTTAATAGTCATGTTGTGATATATGATACATTTTAACCGGCTACTAGGTATACTGGACTGAATTGAACTATGGCAGCTCAGGGAATCAGAAAACATCTGATTATTTTACCCTATATTACACTAAAAATATGCAACAGATACCTACTTCATTAGGCCAGTTAGGACAGTTGACTGTTTTATGTCAATAAAAACAACAGTCCAAAAAAATCATAATCATAAAAAAAATATTACTTTTACAGCTGAAAAAAAGCACCTTAAATCAGCCTTTTTGTGGTCTCATAACCTGTCCAACCTTGTATTCAAATGGTTTAGCCAGCTGGTCTCACTGCTTGACTAACTGAAAAGTGTTTAAAACTCCTCTAAAACCAGCAACCAAGAACGGCAAACTGGTTTAAGTCGTTTTTAACCAGGGATGATTGAGGGAGGCTTTGAAACAAATGGACAGTTGGCAAATGGACAGATCCACGTTTACTGAACTGTTAACAAGCAACAAAATCGTATATATCAGAAATAAAAATAAAAGACAGTTACAAAGCCATACGTGATAGCTTCCTAATACGAATTATACTGAATATTGGGTTTACTTAGCTTTAGTTTAACACATCGGCCATCACATGGGATATGCCTGACCATGTGAATGACCACTGGACTGTCTCAGCTAGAAGAAAATACTGTGCTGCAAATTTGGGAAACCGAAATTCGATATAGACGATAAGTTAGTGGGTCAGTTGTTGATAGAGACAGTGATCAGACACAGAGGAGACTAACAAGGCAAGTAACATGTCGTGCATAATAAACTGGATTCCCATCAACCTTTTGAACAATGTTGCAGAAGTGCAACACAGCAGCACACATCAGATCGAGCAGTTCAATACAGAACAACACAACTGTAGCGTCACTTTGCGTGTGATGCGCGGTTTCTTTTTAAAACGAAACCTCTGAAAACTGAAATTGTTTCTCACCAATTATCCCCCTTCTTTACAGATGTATTTTGTTCAAACCAAAGCGCCTTTGTTTCCGCTCTTGGGTTGCGTCCACCCCTTTTGCGTCAGATTTGAAATATTACTAACAGAGACTTGGTGCATGCTGGGCTCTGTCCATATCAACATGCTCCAGCGACTGCACGATTCACCCCTTTTACCATTCACTCGTATCTCTATTGCTAGCCGCTTGCTCACTGTCGCCTCTGCCAGATTTTCTGCTTGTTTTCCGCGTAAGTCCCTCCTCCTCCTCCCCTCGGCCGGGGTCACACAGTGACAGGCGCTAGCCCTGTCTGTATCTCGCAGCACCCTCAAGCGGTCTGTTAGTCTCTCTACACTTGACGCAGCGCGCAGTTTAGCTTTGAATTTTAATCACGTTGTATGACGTCGCCCCGAAATGTTCCAATGACGACGCTTGGCTCGTGTATATTAATTAGGTCGTGACGTTGTCGCCGGGTAACGTTCCAATGGCAAGGCCTGTCTTATGAATATTAATAAGTGAGCCTTAGTAAGATTCAGGATTCATGAATTCGCATCGGACAGTGTTGAATTTAGCATTTCATTGTGATCGAGATCAATGACAATCTTACATGGAGGATGTGAGGTAGTCGTTTTTACACCCCAAAGATCCACTTTTGTTGAGGTTTATCTGAATCTGAAAACGGTCTATGCTAGTCTGGCACATAATGCTCTCGTGTCCCCAGGTAACCTGTGGAGCTCAGACACAGAGATTGCCTTATGAAACGTCTATTTATAGCTCTATTTATTCTAGTCTTTATGGCAGAATATATTACAAAATACGTTACTTTACCATGTTTTGTCGCCAATTATTCATTTAGTGGGGGGGGGGGGTTCGTTTAAAAGACGTTTTATAGCCGTCCAAACACATGCCTGACGTCTAAGCTAAAACAAAACTGAATTTGGGCTGTCAGAGAAAATTTAATAGACGCCTAACCATAGCCCAAGAATAGAGTAGTCATCAAAAAGACAGCTTATGAATGACTACATTCAGTGCATCCATTCACAGCGCTTCACTTTTTCCCAATTTTATGTTCAGCCTTATTCCAAAATTGATTAAATTAATTATTTCCCTCAAAATTCTACAAACAATACCTCATAATGACAACGTGAAAGAAATTTGTTTGAAATCTTTGCAAATTTATTTTAAAGACGGGAAATAAATCACATGTACATAAGTATTCACATCCTTTGCCATGACACTCAAAATTGAGCTCAGGTGAATCCTGTTTCCACTGATCATCCTTGAGATGTTTCTACAACTTGACTGGAGTCCACCTGCAGGTGGTAAATTCAGTTGATTGGACATGATTTGGAAAGGCACACACCTGTCTATATAAGGTCCCACAGTTAACAGGGAATGTCAGAGCACAAGCCATGAAGTCCAAGGAATTGTCTGTAGACCTCAGAGACAGGATTGTATTGAGGCACAGATCTTGGGAAGGGTACAGAAAAATTTCTGCTGCATTGAAGGTTCTCAGAAGCATGTAGTCTCTGTTACTCTTAGTGGATGAAGTTTGAAACAACAAGGACTCTTCCTAGAGCTGCCAAACGGAGCAATTGATGGAGAAGGGCTTTGGTTAGACTGGTGACCAAGAATCTGATGGTCACTGTAGTTGAGCTCAATGATCATATGTGGAAATAGGAGAAACCTAAGGACAAACATCACTGCAACACTCCACTGATCCGGTCTTTATGGCGGTGTGGCCAAACTCAATCCTCCCCTCCGTGAAGACACATGGAAACACGCGTGGAATTTGCAAAAAAGCACCTAAAGAACCCTCAGATTGTGAGAAACCAGATTCTCTGGTCTGATGAACCTCCATTCCAAGCATCATGTTTGAAGGAAACCGGCACTGCTCATCACCTTCACAATACCATCCCAACAGTAAAGTGTGGCAGCAGCCTCATGCTGAGGGGCTGTTTTTCAGCGGCAGGGACTCGTCAGAGTAGAAAAACTCAACACAGCAAAATAGAGAATCGAGAATCGCCTTAATGAAAACCCAGTCCAGAGCATTCAGAACCTCAGACTGGGCAGAAGGTTCATCTTCCAACAGGACAACAACCCTAAACACACAGCCAAGATAACAAAGGAGTGGCTACGGGACAACTGTGAATGTCCTTGAGACTTGAAGCCGATTGAACATCTCTATAGAGAGCTCTGAAAATGGCTGTGCACCAATGCTCCCCATCCAACCTGATGGAGCTTGAGAGGTCCTGCAAAGAAGAATGGGAGAAACTGCCCAAAAATAGGTGTGCCAAGCTTGTAGCATCATAATCAAAAAGACTTGAGGCTGTAATTGGTGCCAAAGGTGCTTCAGCAAGGTATTGAGCAAAGGCTGTGAGTACAAGTATACATTAAAAAAAATAATAATAAATTTTATAAAAAAAACAAGCTACTTTCGCTTTGTCATTATGGGGTATTGTTTGTAGAATTGAGGAAAAAAATTTATTTAATCCATTTTGGATGTAACATAAAATGTGGAAAAAGTGAAGCGCTGTGAATACTTTCCAGATGCACTGTATACACATCTAATAAGGAGTGTGAAGTAACGAATTACAAATACTCACGTTACAGTCTCATGAGTTCTTTTAAATAGGCTACTCTTTTACTCAAGTAGTTTTTTGGACAAGTACTTTTACTCTACTCACACTACATTTTTTGGAAGGTAATGGTACTTTTACTTGAGTATATTTTTTCAGTACTCTTTACACCACTGCATCTAATCGACAACAAAATAATGGCTAAAAGATTCTTTTTTTTAACTCAAATATAACCGGTTCTCATGAATGGCAATCCATCCAAACAAATATCCAAACTAAGATAAAGCTTTTAAGAAAAAGAATGTTTGCAACAACTGAGACAACTTAAGATAATACAAAATGATAAAAACAACTTAATTCTCACCAATTCGCCTATAAGACTAATAGGTCGGTTGATGATGCTGTGGCTCTGTGTTTCCATTCAATTTCGCAACACCTTGAAGCCCCTAATACTTATGTCAGAGTCCTTTTTGTGGACTATAAATCGGCATTTAATACAATTATTCCAGTTAAACTTTTTGATAAGTTAAAGCAATTGGGGATTCAACACTCCCTTGCTTTTTGGATTTTGGATTTTTTGCAGAACAGAACACAAGTAGTTAAAATTAATAATATACTTTCAAGTCTCAAAACAATTCGTGTGAGGGCCCCACAAGGATGTGTGCTGTAACCATTATTGTACTCTGTATACACTAATGATTGTGTTTCACATTGTAAATCAGTGCAAATTTTTAAGTTTGCAGATGATACTACATTGATTGGTTTAATAACGATTCGGAAGGGAGGTTTCTACACTGTTCGAATGGAGTTGTACTCATAATTTGAAGGTGAATGTCCTAAAAACAAAGGAAATGGTGTTTGATTTCAGACGGAAGACAAATGCTGTTTTGCCATTGACTATTAATGGTCAGGACATTGAAAATGTTCAATGTTTTAAGTTTCTCGGGACTACTATCTCTGCAACGCTAAAGTGGGACGACAACCTAAGAGGCATTATTAAAAAATATTTTTTCTTAAGACAGCTTAAAAAGTTTGGCGTATGTAAAGTTGGTATGTTAAATTTTTATAGAGCTGTCATTGAAAGCGTGCTGACTTTCTCACTTATAGTGTGGTTTGGCAGCTCAGCAGAGAAGTCAGATTAGTAACATAACTCTAAGGTTGCTTCAAAAATTATTGGTTGTGATCTTCCCACTATTGATGAGATCTATGTTTCACTTTTGCAGAAAAAAGGTTTAACAATCCTGAAAGATCCCTTACATCCAGCCAGACACCTCTTTACGCCTCTTCCTTCAGGCAGACGCCTTAGAGCAATTAAAACTAAGTCTACACGTTTTTTGAACAGCACTTATTGTAGGATTGTTCATGCTCTTAATTCCTCTGGTGTCTATGCATCTGTATTTCACTCCTTATAATTGATAGGACATAGATAGTCGTGTATGTATTTATATATTGTATGTATTTTAATGTTTGTTATTATTGTTGATGAGCTCACCAAGCAAAATTCCAAACAACTAGGGTGTTTGGCAATAAATAAATAAATAAAGGTAATAAAAATATAAAGAGTGGCAATTTTTTTTTTTAATAACTTCGATTTCAAAATAAAATGTAATACAAATTCAGAGCATTAACATTAAAACATTATGGATAAATGACAAAGTAAAATAAAACGGGATTAACCCTTTTGTTGGCTTACTTATTTCAACAAACTACCAACAGTGAACTTTAAGAAAATAATTAATTGTTGTTGTTTTTTTTATGTTTAAAATGCTTCCCAATTGCATTCCTCAAATCCAATTTTGTCGCTGGGAAGTTGGTCATCATGGCATCTGCCAAATAAGAAAAAACTTTCATGAGAAAAGCATTTTTGTCCATTTTTTTAACTTTTTGATTACACTGTTGATTGGATGCACACTAGGACTGGGCAATATAGAGTTTAAGACATATCAATATATTTTCCAAAGCAATATAGATTGAGACTATATCATATAGCCTGAGTCACATTAAAATAAATTTATTCAACCAGTTATTTAAAAAAAAAAACAAGATATAGGCCTATATTGTGTATTGTTACGTGTATACTGTTACGACCCTCCTTTGGTTGTTAAGCGTCTAGGGACTGAGAAGGGGAACATTGGACCAGTTCTGACCATTACCAGCTTCACACTCGGTGTGTGAATGAAAGTAACTAATAAGACTGGAGACTAAATCAAGCGAACTTGTTTTATTATTGAAGACCGTGACAGTTATTTACACAAGACAAAAAGAGAATAGGTATGTATATAAAAAATTAAGGAAATAATTATTTACAAAAGAATCCTAGACACACCGGCAGCTTTACAATGCTGGAATGCTTTACATGATGGTAGTTGAACAAATTCAGAGTTACAGGATTCGTTTCGAACTACTCCAATCTGGCTTTGTTGGTACCATGATGCTGATCACAACTTTCTTTGTCAACTCGGGCTTTGATCCTGAGTTTGTGGATTGTGTGGAGTTTATGTGTGACATCAGTGGCGAACAGGCAATCACATGCCTTGCATCAGAGCAAGTGTGATTCACTTCTCGCGAGAGAGCAGCGAAATTCAAAACTCTTATGCTAAAGGTTAAGAGATTGAAGAATATGAGGAATTTACACGCATTTACACTGAAGAAAGTACTTGTCCATGAAAGAGGACAAATAAAAGAAATGAAACTTGTGAAGATAATATATAGCGATAGAGACTCGGAAATGTAAGGTCATGTAATAATTTTTAAAGCATTATCTATTGATTCTACAGCATATTTATATTACATATGATCTGTATATATTATTGTTCATTTACAATAAATCCTTTATAATAATTGTTAAACTAAAATTGCTTGTGTGTAATGGATTAATAATAATATAAATCATATAATATTTATATAAATCATTTAAAATAATTCTAAGTAATTATCATTAAAGCCAGAATTTATTTTTTTAACTAAATAGTGACCTTTAATTTGGAGGAAGAGAAACTGGGGGAGTGACTTTTTTTCGTCAGACATGCGTCACTTTGCTCACATCAGTTTGAGATCTCTTACCCAGAACATAACCTGCCCAGGGGCCTGTACCATGAAGCCGGATTAGCTGGCTAGCCAGGTAAGTTTCAGATTAGTTTGCACCAATCCTGGGTTTTAGGTACCATGAAAGTGACTAGGCTTTTAGCAGCGTTCATTGCCACAGTAACTTACACTCCACAGCTAACCTGCTCCAGGGTTCACTCTTTTGTGAACTGACTGATAGTGTTTATAAATTATGGTCACTTAGGTAAACAATTACATGAAAGCCCATTTCTGCCTCATTAAAAAAAAATGGCTTTGGTAAATCTTAACTATAGAATAAATAAGATAATTTTGAAATAAGTAGAAATTATGAGATATTAATAATTAAATTAAATTATGATTACTAATTACTTCTTAAAATTACTAATTACAATTATGACATTAAAATTAATTTAGACTTTTATGTAACTGACTTTTTATTTCATAATTTCTACTTTTAATGTCATAACTATGATTTACCATGACATGATTTTTGTGGCAGAAATGGCCCATATACAATAATATTTTAATTGTTTATAAATTATGCCCAATAATCAAATTTCAACTGAAGCTAGAGCTATCGAAATTTGTGTAAACCAGGCTTTTCTAAATTATTTTATGACATTTTTCCACTATCAAACTGTAATGTCTTGCTCCATGTTTCTCGGCTGCTATACCAGTGCTTCCCAACCCTAGTCCTGCCGTACCCCAGCACTGCACATGTTTATGTTTCTTTTAGCTGTCTCACCCATTTCTCGACTAAGGAGATGATGTGCAGCCCATTGAGGGTACTCCAGGATCAGAATTGGGATCCACTGTGCTGTACTATGGGTTAGTAATCAATGGGTAGTCACATCACTTCATCATCTCTTTAAACACAGTTTGTCGTCATTGTACATTTGTCACATTTTCCTCTTAGATGCTGAATCTAAACAAATATTGAGATAATGTGAACGTTTCTGGAACTGTACAGCTCACATGAATGTTTAATGAGGTAAGTTTATGATTGGTTGTCTGTTGCTAAACATCTCTGGCACATCTTCATTCCTTTGTCACTGCAGTTCAGAGTTAACCTCACACAAGCAGTGCTAGCCCTGTTCTGAACCATATCTTTCATAACCCAGGGTTAAAGGTGCTGCCAACTAACAGTTGCTTTACCAAGGGCCAAAAGTCTTTTCAACCCAGGGTTTAAGATGTTAAACCAGAATTAAGTGTAGGCTGAAAAGCCTTATAGTGCCATTACTTTGTCATCCAGTTATTTTGTGCATTTAGTTTCAAGTTGTTTAATGAAGAAACTCTCACTTTATTATGTTTTCAAGGTATATGATTTAAGCTCACCTAAATGAATATAGGCTTTATATTCTGTATTGGTCTTGTTTGTATTATGACCATAAGCAAACATGAACTTTCCCTGGGTTATCTATACTCAACAAGTCAACTTTTAAAATCTTTTTGTCATATTTGACAGCAGTTACCAATGAAAACTGGGAGAGCTCATAACTGAAACAATTATTATTATTATTATTATTATTTTTAACTTAAATCTGGTGTTCCAGTTATCAGCTAAAGTACAATATTAAAATAGAGGTGATGCAGACAGATTTCCAATAGATGGCAGTATTGTTCTATAACTGACTTCTTATGCGGGCAATATTGTACATTCCTCAATAGAAAGCGAGTGATGTGATTAAGATCAGAGGTCCTCCACTTTTTATTTATATTTTTACTTAACAAAATATATGCAGTATATGTGTGAAAGCAACAAAATATAAACAAATAAAAATAAAGAATTGATAAACAGAATATTTTAATTTATAATACATTAAAATACAAATCCCAACATCCCAAGATAATTGTGGTCTATTTGTCATTTGTGTTTTACAAAGCGTTTTATAGATTTTAATTAAAAATTAATAGCGATTAGAACGAAGCAGGGGTGTTTCTAGTCTTTCATCAGTACTGGGGCACAAGTCCTCCCCCCTACTCTTTACTCATATGGATATAAATTGTCTTTACCTACAGCAAAGAGTTGTTCACAACTTGCATGCACAATAAAGTGCTGCTTTATCACTGACAAATGATAGAAGACATTTGCAAGCTCTGTTACTATTTCTGAGAGAAACCATTGCAAACTCTCTGTGCATGAGTGAACCCTTTGAATAAGCCAACCTAAATCAAGAACCGTTTCAGACCTTTTTGTGAACCCGTTTGAATGATTAGATCAAAAGAGGGATTCTAAACAGCTGAAAACACACGACATGACTGCTGAAATATTATTAGGGAAAACGTTTCTCAGGTCGGTCTATGCAATCTTCCTTGTCAGACAAGATTTATCAGTAATATTTATCAGTCTAAAGACACCCCTAAACTGAAGGTGTAGTTTTACTCACAGCATATATATGAATGAGAGGAGAGAAAAGCAATACTTAAGCACTTTTTAAGAATAGATTCACCCTTAAGAGAAGGGAGAGCCAAGGAATGGATTTGACTGGCAATGCTAAGCAGGATTTTCCCCCAAGCTCAGGATCGAAAACAGTAAGGAGGAAATACAGAGATGGAAAGAGAATAAAAAAGGGGGATGGCTGCCAAGAGTTTAAACTCCTTCTGTGTTGCTGTAAAACTGGGGTCACTGAAAGTGATGAAACATAAGTGATGCTGACCCAAACTCACACACTCTTCATGAACACATACACGCACAAACACGTGCTTTAGTGGGGCTTGCAAGCAAATCGGACCCACTTTTGTGCCTTTGTTTTGTTTTTTTCAGAAGAGAAAAGTCACATTAATAGAGAACAAGATTTAAATGCAGACTGGGACTAATAGAAAAATAATTTAACTTGTAAAACAATTGAATTCAGATAAGATAATCAATCTGAGCTGAGATGACCATAGAGACAATTTAGAGATGCTGCTTTGTTGTGAGTCTGGCTCTGCAGGACATACACTCACATATATTGTTATTTACCATTAGGGTGAATTAAAGTAATTAATCGCCATGTGGACTGAAAGGCTCGGCTATGGGGTGCTTCTTTTGTGTGTCTATAAGATAATAATGATCTTGGTATTGAGTTTAGTTAATGGAGTGTGTGTGCTGAACTATTCGTCTGTGAAAGGGCTCCATTAGCTCGAAGATTGCTCCGTTATTTATTTGCTAAAATTGTTTTGATGAATCACAGTTTCGTTCTTTTATTCTTTTGTCCTGTTTCCCTCGCTCATTATTGACTTCAGGTGTGTCTTTGCGGATCAGTTCACGATTTTCTTACAGGCTTCAGAATGTCATTACTTCCTCTGTAGACTTTCTGCTTTTTCACTTCAAGCTGAATACCGTGTGTGCTGATCAAACTTTTTAGAATTTTGCAATCAATTGTTTTACGCTTTTTAAATGTATCATCATGATTCAAAATCCTGTTTACAGCGTCTACTTTGAAGAACAAACATCCAAAGGCTTATTAGTGCATGTGGTGCAGTGTGATTACATTGTAGATCCAGGTGTCTTTGTTTCCTGCAAACTGTTTATCGACAACGATGTCTGTTGCCTATAATGAAATGATAATAAGTGCCCTGACAGTGGACGGTTGAACTGCCCTAAAGTTGCAGCTCTGGGTGCTGATCGTTCCCATTATGGCACAGATCGTGACCCTCTCTTATGAACAGAAGCCAGAGTTTTGGGTGAATGGAGAACTTTAACATTATTAACCTTTGTGCTGATTGAGCAAATTGTGCAGAAATTGCATCAGGTGAAAGTGAGTGTCTTCTTTTCAGGATTTATCGTTAAATGTAATGACACCTTTAGAAAAAAAACCATACATGTACAATTTAAAGTATACATTATTATTGTTATTATTATTTTATCATTAATTAGTTGTTATTATTGTCATTTTATTTGTTGCAATTATATTATTTATTAAATTTGTCTATTTATTATTTACACTTGTAAAATCATAAACCAGAATCATGCGAGAAACGCATGTGAACAAGCGCAACACAAAATGCTGAGCTGTTAAAAGTGTCAATGGTACAAAATGGGAAAAGACATAACAAAGACAGACAAACAGATATGTAAAAGAGAAACATAAATGAAAGATAGAGAAAAAGAGCAAAGAGAAGGACGCAGAGGCAAATGCAGTGAGGGGGTGTGTGGGGGTCCTTGCCAGGGTTTGCCCTCTTGTCACTCTCTCTGCGTCTAATGGGAGTGATTGATTTTTCTGCCTGCTCTTATCGAGGGGAGCAGCCAGCATCAATAACAACGTTGAATTAGACACATAGCATCACCCAGCTGAAAAGAGAGGAACCGGGGGACCGGGAACAGCAGAACTGACTTGGAAGGGGAGATGGAGGGTGTCTGTTTATGTGCGTCTGTGCTGAGCCTAAGTGTGCGATTAGATAAAAGATTTCTTATTTGACTTTAAAGGTGCAGGCGAGCCTGATGTCGTCCTTTATGCTGCCAAATTCCACCCTTCTTTATCTTAAACTCATCGTCATTTTAAAGCATAACAGCAGAGCCAGGAAAAGAGCCGAGGGAAAATCTTTAAGAGTACAGCCATGAACTTGAGTGCGTCGTATTCATATCTGTGTAATAATAATCTGTGATTGGTGTAGGCTCTGTTCTCAGCACAAGAGGCGGTGAGAAAAGCGGAAATTACCATGTTTCAGAAACGTGGCCGAACGTGTGGAAAAGGAGAGCAGTAATTGAATACTTTCAGCAGACAGATTTCCCATTTTCCAATTTCCTGCCGGGCACATTAGTAATTTTGCCATCTCATCTGTTATTCTGTTATTCCAGTGAGCATTGGATCCAGAGGCTTAATGCAATTCTTGGGAGGTAATTGGAAGGTACAGGTGCAGGGGGTTCATTTGCATTCATGCTTTCTGCATAACTATGGCACTACGACCACTACTTCAACATAGAGCATGAAAGTAGAACACATTCTTACATGTATGTGCAATGCAACACATAATTTCACTGAATTCGGCATTCAGCGAGAGGAACTCCTTGACACAGGATCATGTCACAATTATTGTTTATTGTTATTGCTCTGCTCTCTCTCTCACACATACAAGTATAAACATAATTCGATTTTCCACCATCCAGTTGAACGGCTACCGTTGACACAGTTGCGGTTTCTTTTTCCACTGTGGTGCGAAAATCAGGATTAGAATGTACAAACAAATACGTCAGTGATGACGTGTTCATTGGTAAACAAACATTTGGAGTGAGATTTGCAGGCATGTCTCCTGTTCACTTCATCTGTTAGTGTAATATATTGACCACATATTAGCTAGACAAGTTAGCTACCTCACCACACCTGATTTACCTTAGCAACTGACAAGTGACTAATTGTGAGTTGCCGTATCACTAAAGCTGTTCCGCCAGCACAGTTTTCCTGTCCTAAGTATAGTTAACAAGAAACAGTTTGCAACAGTACCGAACCATTTTCTAATGGAAATGCAACTTGTATCGTTACTCAACCTGCTCCGAACTGATCGTCACACATTTTTTTATATTAGACTCACTAACCAAGCATTAATCTGAAAATGAGCAATCCAATGCATGAAGAGCAAACCAACTGAAGTCATTCATACTGAACTCAACTAAAGCTTTTGGGTTCTCGAAGAGCTGTCACTTTAAGAGCTGAACATGGTATTTCCAGTATTTCTCACCCATCTTCTCTGGACACTTAGTTGTAGAAGCATGAATTGTTTTTTTCAGAAATATTTATTTAAATGAATAAATATATAATGACAAACTGGCTTAATATATAATGACAAACCCAAACATCCCTCAACTTCTACATGGTGTGAAAAGCTCTGCTCTACACTCATGCCAATATTTGTTGTGTTGGGATGCTCAAAACAGAAAAATTTAAACTCTTCGGATGGCAACTTACAAATGTCTTACACTATTAAAAATAAAGGTTCCAAAAGGGGGTTTCACAGTGATACCTTGGAAGAAACATTTTAGGGTCCCCAAAAGACTTTTCAGTAAAGTGTAAAGGCGCTTTTCCACTCCATGGTACGGTTCAGTACGGCTCACTTTTGGGAGGTTTTCCACATTGTACAGTACCTAGTACCTCGTACATTTTTATAAGCTAGCCGTGCTGATACTATAATGTGACATGTCATGTGAACACTGCAGATCACTGATTGGTCAGAGAGAATCATCACTAACAGCTTCATTGGATTTGTGACACGAGACACCAAACCTGCTAGATTTAAATAGTCAGCAACAGCCACCGAAATATCACTTGTTTGCACAACTTTTTTAAACAACTTGCTTTAAATGACTGTTGCACATAACTTGAAAAAAGAAATGGCTGAATCGTGGTCAGTAGATGATGTGGTGGAGCAACTATAATGATCAGTCTATAATCCCACCCACTTTGAAGCGGTAATAAACTGCAGTGGAAAAGCAAACTGAGCCGAAGTAAACCGAGCCGAGTCGTACCAAGCAGTGGAAAAGTGCCAATAGATTTGCACAGACATTTGCCCTAACATAAAACACATCTGCATTGGGACAATTTTTCCTGTTAAAAATAAAAATAAAAATAATAATACAGAATATTAGACCCCTTTCTGTAAACCTTTGGGGAGACTTTAGAGAAAAGTTTGCAAACTGTTTGCAAATGTCATTCCTCTGCACAAATTATAAATTGGCAGGGCTGGTAACCCTGAATCTTTCTTCTTACAGTTTCCTACAAAGCAGTGTACGTTTCATTTTTTTTTTCATCCTCACTTCTGACACTGAGAAATGAATGATGATAATATATATTTGATAAATAGAAGAGTATAGAATACTCAGTCCTCTACCGCTCTGCTCACTGACCTTGCTTGTCTCCTTTCCTTGTTTAATTTTTATTAGTGGACCCTTTGTTCTATGCAAAGGCCATTTTATCCTAACCTGGGCCATTAGATAAAGGAGGGCACTGAATCCAACCTCCACATACTCCCAAAACAAAAGACAGACTCTCATTGCCTGCCCAAGGCCCAATCAGAGCACTTGAAAGAGTAAAGCATTTCTCTTTGCTTGTAAGTCTCAAAGCTACACACACATACACACACTTGTCAGCCTCCCTGTCTCTCTGACTGTCCTCCATGCAGGCAAATGCGTGGCCATTGATCAGACTAAACCTTGGACCGTATGTTCAGTATCCACTCATTGATCATAAGGTTCAGGTCTTTGGTCTGATAGGGCTCTTAAAATGAATGAAATACACATATGCTTCTGTTCAGCCTCAGTATTAACCACCCAATTCTTCTACAGAATGAACAGAGGTCTGTATTATTCCAGCTTCTATAGAGCTGTAAAAAAAAAAAACTGTACTTAAAAGCTCAAAAAATACAGCTATTAAAGAAAAAGCCTTGCCGACATGCATTCCCTAAAGGCTTACATAGAGGGATTCAAGGACCTCTACTAAAAACAAAAAATTAAATCATGTCCATTCCCATCTTGAAATCGAGGGACATTGGTAAAGCGCAAAACCAGATCTTACTGCTTTACTAGTGTTAAAATTATTTGTGCTGATATTTTTTTCATTACAAATTATATTGGCACAATGATTTGAGTAAAACGTTTAATTGAAATATTAATAAGAAATATATAGTATCACCCTTTTGCTTCAATGACAGCATCACTCAAGCGGCATGAACTCATCAAGACTTTCATATTTTGCATTTACAAAAATTCTATTTCAAATAAATGCTATTCTTTTGACATTTCTATTCATCAAAGAATCTGGAAGGTCAAGGTGGCGCCGACGCTGATGGCTGCCTCCGTGGCGTGCTCCGCAGTTGTTTTTATGTTTTTGTTAGTTTGTCCTGTCTTTAGTTATATCCATTGTGAAAAAGGCCCAGCAGAGGTTGTATTTCCTTCGCCAGCTGAGGAAGTTCAACCTGTCACAGGAGCTGCTGAAACAGTTCTACTCCGCCATCATTTAATCTGTCCTCTGCACTTCTATAACTGTCTGGTTCAGCTCAGCTACCAAATCTGACCTCAGAAGACTACAGAGGGTAGTCCGGACTGCTGAGTGAATCATTGGTACAACCCTCCCTTCTCTCCAAGAACTGTACTCATCCAGAGTGAGCAAAAGGTCTGGCAGAATCACTCTGGACCCCTCACATCCAGCACACTCCCTCTTTGAACTGTTGCCATCTGGTCGACGCTACAGTGCTCTGAGCACCAGAACGGCCAGACACAGGAACAGTTTCTTCCCTCAGGCAATCCATCTCATGAACACTTAACAATAACTGTGGAACACACACTATTTATTCACTCATACACTTATTTATCTAACACACATACTCAGTCTATATTTCAATTTGCACATAATATACCTGTACATACAACTGTCTATTGTTCTATACCTGGACATACAATTGTCGATTGTCGATTTGTATATTTTTTATTCCTTATTTACTTGTTCTATTTTTTATTATCTGTGTTTTTTGTTCTGTCACTGTCATTCTGTTACACTGTGGAAGCTTCTGTCACGAAAACAAATTCCTCGTATGTGTAAACATACCTGGCAATAAAGCTCATTCTGATTCTGATTCTGATTCTGGAAAAAAACATATCATGTTTTCCACAAAAACAGCACAAGCAACATGGTTATTATAGTTATTGAAAGAGAAATGTTTCTTCAGATCAAATCTATTATGATCACATCAGCATAATGATTTCTGAAGGATCACGTGACACTGAAGACTAGAGTAATGGCTGCTGAAAATTCCAAATTGCCATCACAGGAATAAAAAAAAAAAAAAAAAAGTTATTTTAAATTACGGTTTAAAAATACCTGTTGAAAAGTCTAGCTTTTGTACCTTTCTTTCTGAAAGTGAACAGTAGTGTACGTGAATTCAATTTTTTGACGTAAAATTTAATATATAAATGTTAACTTTTTCAAAATTCTAAAATAACATAAGACTCCTAATACTTTCAGACCTCTTCTGTATGTTACATTAAATATTGTTCAATCTCAAGTGCACCACAGTGGTAGTTTTTTCAACCTTACTTTCAAAACTGAATATAAACACCAAGTACATTGTTAAGCAATTAGAACAGTCAACATGTGCAGCATTTTGTTATATTTGTTTATATGCTCATCCACTTGTTTGTTTGTTTTTGTAGTGTCATGATGACCTTATTAGAATTAGATCATTTTACCCAGTAATACCCATAGATAAGCAGCACCTATGACATTATGCAGCTGATTGGCTGAGAACATGAAGGCCTTCAGATGCAGGCATCCAGATATGGCCTACAAGGTGCAAAGTAAGTAACAAATTCAGCACAAATCTTGAACCTTATGTGTTGTCGTGACCCTTTTTGTTCCCAAAATCCAAGATACCCCACTGTTAGAAGCCCCTGGAAGGCAACTGTAGTGGAACACACACCCCTCCACTTTCACTTAAGTGTGCACACACACACACACACATCTCACCCACCCACCCATCTATACACCCAGACAAAGACCATCTTTGTTCACCCCGCTGTGCTCCGTGTCTTTTGAGATGGGCTGAAACTGCTCGTTAAAATCTGTGACATCTATTGGGGAGATCGACCCCCTATTGCTCACGGTTTACAACTCTCGCCCACCTCGTCCAACTCCTCCCCCGCCAGCCCTGGCAGAAAAGAGGAGCACAGCCTTCCTCATAAGAAAAGCAGCCAAGAATTCCAAAGACAGCCGATGACTTCTTGAATGAGAGAGCTTTATTAGCAGTCAGATTCGGAACAGACCTCCCTCGTGCAAGTTGACAGTTCCAGCAGCCTCAGTGTCAGCATTGGAGACACTCTCATCGCTGAAGTCCATCAGAGCTGAGACTGAGAACACCAGCTCAGCTTCATTCCCAGGCTGCTCCGCTCATTCAATCAATACATCAATCTCTCAGTTAAACACCAAATGAACGGCATCAACAGAGGGTGACAATTAATGCAGCATCTCGTTAGCTATTGGCCCACACTGTTATCAAGATCAACGAGGAAGGCTGTTAAAACAGCATCTTTTCGCAGCTTTGAAATCAATTAACTCCCTCATCGGCTTCTAATGAGAAAAACAAAGATTGTTTTTTTTTTACATTGATTTCATCCTCTCAAATGAGTTTGTGCAGGACTACAATGCATTTTTCTGAAAGAGCCAGTCTTATGTCATCAAAAAGCATTTAATTACAATTTCTAAAGCCATTAAATTGTGGCCCTTATATAATCTCAGCAGATATTTTCTTATGATTGGACAAACATAGGAATATAGGTGACATTAAGAAAGACAGTGTAACTAATGTTCTCCCTCCCAAATGTTCAAACGTTGGCATAACATTCTGCTTCCCCGAGGCAACAAGTGCTGCAAGCCCTGAACAAATGGTTCAAACCAAGAGGAGAGGAAGCTTGTGGCTGTAGCAGGAAGGACAGTCGCCATGGGGGGAGAGGTGAGCCGTGTGTCCACGTCACAAGGACATTCATGTCTCGTACCTGGATAAACCGCATCCATCTTGCTGGCTCCGCTCTCCATAAACCTGAGGTCACCTAATCCAGGATGAAAGTATGTTTGAGGATTCTGATGAGCATGAGGAAGGAAAGCACTCCCAGGCCGGTGTGATGGACAGCTAGTGATTAGGTGGAGCAAGAGGTTTAGTTACAAACCGCCCACACCCAAGTACTGCAAGAAAGGCACACTCTCATTTACAAGGGTGTAACTGCAGAACCATACCCTCCCTGTGTCACACGTGCTGATGGACACAAACATACTCACAGAGTCATGTAGAGAGGAAAGTCTTGCATACCTTGAAACCTCAGTTCTCCAGGAATCAACAATAGAGCACAGAAGTGGCGTTCCAAGGAGTACAAATTCCATTTATTTTCTCTGTAGAGAAATGTATTTTTAGCAATAATGTATACATTTTTCAAAGCTCTGAGGTAAAGTGAGGATAAATGTGTCTGTATACCCGTCAGTATGATTTTAACTTTTTCTTTTTTTAATATATTATCTGAACCTTGCATAAAGAATTACACAGCTCAACATTCTAAAGTGGAATCCACCAATAAGACATGAAAAGTTGCTGTTACCATAGAAATTATTACAAGTATTTTTGATCAGATAAATACAGCCTTTGAAGCATAAGAGACTTAACATTAAAAAATTGTGTATATTTGTACATATTTTAATATTTTGCTATAAATGTTAAATGTATTGCATTTTAGGCTATAATCAATTACTTAGAGTCCCTAGTTTTATATTGTACTGTTGTTGCTGATTCAATTACATCATTTGCAATGCTTCAGTGGTTGAGTAGTTCATTCCATCATAACAGACGTTAAAAGACAGTCATGTACCTTGATCTTCTCTGCGACTCATTAATACAATCACACATCAAAGCAGGAATAAGATAATTAGGTAATTTCTGTATTGGGACGTGAGCGTGAAAGGTACAGGCTGACTTTGTGTGTCTCCATGCCTATAATTATTATGTCTAAGTTCTGGATCCTTTAGACACAGCTGTCACAGTGAAGCTATCATCACTGACACCTGCTGTGTCCATATAGCGTGATGATGAGAGGTTGGCATTTCTACACGGACCAAGAAGCTAGTCTGCTGAGGTATGATCAGCAAATACCAATGGCACACAATTTTGTATGTACGGTTATCAAATGTAATGTACTTTTCTTTTTTTAGCTGAGTGAGCATTCACCTGTGCAGAGAAAAAAACAGGAACATTATTTTGCACTATTTATATAATGTAGGTGCGGTCTCACTTTCTACTGGTTTGTCAGTACAATTGTGTCACTATTTAGGGGAGACCACCGGGGCTGGTTGTCTCATGGGGAAGTTGGGCTATATCTGAGTTACTGTAAGGTTTTGAGTCCAAAAAAAAAAAACATTTATACATTTCAGTAGAGTTTATTGATTATTTACCGGCCAAAATTATTGGTTTCATATATTTTTTAATTTATATGTTTTTTGTTTTGTATTATTTTATAGATTGCATTGTGTTATTTCCCATTGCTGAAAAGGAGCCTCTAATAAGCTGTTTTAAGGAAGGTTACATTTTCACAACTTACCCTATAAAATGTGACAACATGCCCCATTATTGAGAAAAAAAGGCCGAGGCAGAGAAAGGCGTCTGGTGCACAGACAGGTGCATGAGAATTTACGTTGGGGCAGCAACAGGAGAGTGGTGGCTCGGTTTTCCAGATGGTTCCTCTGGAGGCATATTATCTGCTCCATCACAGCAGGCTGAACCTGAGACTGTTGAAGTGTGTATGGGGGGCTGTAAATACTGTGGGCAGTTCGGTGCCACAATGATGCTCCCAACCCTGCAGCTTGTAAGTGATCCTTACCTGGCCTGTCCCAGCTGTGGGGTCGGCTTTCCACCCCCCTCTGCCAGCCTAGTCATGGGATAGGCCTGCTGCCTTTATCCCCACAGTTTCTCTATCCCACCACAGGATGAATTTACTGCTAAATGACAGGGTTGGCCCGCTCCCCGGGTAGTTGCACCACCGGAATACCTGGACAGGAAAAGCATGTGACATACTTGACTCGTGCACCTCTAGATGTGTGAGCATAGGAAAAAGAAAAACAAACACACTTTGATTAGTCACACATTTGAACATGAGAGTCGAGCTCGCTGAAGTACATGTCATTCTTTTCAACGTCCTTATAAATGAATAACTAGCATGCACAGGCCCCTTCCTTTTTTGATTTGCAGCCTTATCTGTTTCCCTGGAGTTCACTAATTACACAGCGTCTATGGTTTCAGCGGGCATGTTTGATATGAGTTTATCTGAGCTGTCCGTCAAGCAATTAAGGTCAGCGTTCAGCACTCTCTCAATAGCACAGTCACGGCCTCAGCAAGCAGGGAACGGATCAGACCAGCTCAGATCAGGTGAGGTCTCTGGTACTAGGTTTCCACTCCTGCCGTCCAACCATGACAACACACAATGGCTGTGATCAGCGTTGTTCCTACATGACTGTCCACCCTGAGCGACCCGTCCTAATGGGCTATTAATGCCCGTGTGGCATTGGATAGATCAGTGAGTACATTTACATGCACGGTTATAATCAAGCTAAGGCGAGTTTTTGCGTAGTTGAGCAGTCTTCAGTGTCAGTCCAAGTACATATGATGCAATGCATGATCAAATATTTGATATAGTTGATATTTCATGCGACCAGGAATTTTCGTGTGATTGACATTTCTCAAAGGGTTCAAGTTTGGCGATTCACAACAGAATTTATCAACAGAAAGCCGCTTGGTTTGAAAGTGACTTTTATGATTTCACACATTGCTACACTATTGACAGTAGAGAATTTTGCTTGAACTTTCACCAATATGACACATTTTTAGGCCAACTTCACAAATGAATTATTGCTTTAGTCTGACTGAAATTAAAATTTTAAGGTGCACCTAAGCACAATTGACGATGATTAAACACACATTAAAACTGACTGAATGATCTCCAATTTTAAAGAAATATTCCAGGTTCAGTAAAATTTAAGCTCAGTCAAAAGCACTTGTATTGCATTTGCATGAAGTTAAGATTTAAAAAAAAAATTATAATTTTGTCTTTTTCCTTCTTTTCTGTAAGGAAAGCAAAAATCTGGATTACAGTGAGACACAGACAATGGAAGTGAATGAGGCCAATCCACAATTGTTAAATGACTAGCTGTTTCAATAGTATAGGCACAAGGCATTAAAATCATGTTAACACAAATTTTGTTTTTCAAATAAAACATGTTGTGTGTACAGTTATATCCAAATTTACAACTTAATAACATGAAAACAGCGCCATAAACCCTTAAAATGACTCGCTCAAATAATCACATCCTCAATTTGTGATTGTGAAACAAAAAAAAGAAAACAAACATTAAATCATCATTATTCAACAAATACCATTAACTGAGTATAACTTGTATTGAATTCAGAATATGTCACTTGATTATGTCACTTAAAGTCCCTGAAGCATTCAGATGGCGGTAGTTTGAGTCAGCACATTTTATTATTGTCTTCGATTTAATAAACCGTAGAACAGCAAGAACAACCGCGGTCTGTTCCACTCAGCTTGAGTTCATCTCAGGTGAGGCTCTTGAACAACTCTTGGCTGAACAGTCGGTTCCATACTATGCGACTATGTGGTCAGACAGTAATAAATTACATGAGTAAAGCATTCACCCTGCAGTGGTGTGGATTGCCTGAACAGTTTCACTGCATTGGGAGTGGTCACATTTAATACTCTCTCTCTCTCTCTCTCTGTGTGTGTGTGTGTGTTTGTGTGCGTCTGCTTCGTGTGATCTGTGACATGCTGTGTTGAACACAAGATTAACTAGGTGACACTGTGATAGCCAGGCATCATGAAGCGCACAGGAGTCCTCTTTCAAGACTCTCCTTCCCTCTCACTACAGTCCTTCCTTATTCCTGAGATAAATTTGCATAAGAAATAAGAGTCATGCAGATAAATTTGCATAAGAAATAAGAGTCATGCAGACTGTATTGATGAAATACCACCAACCCACCCAACCTTTTTTATTGTAAAACCAAACAGGAACAAAATTTCTATAAACGATTTTAAAATGTACTATGTTGCCTTAAATCCATACATTAAAAACTTTACAGCTATATTTTATGTCTCCACATGCAGTGTGATCACCTGTGGTGGCTGTTTTCCCAGATGCCAGAGGCACAGCATTCAGCAATGAGAAATAAACTTCGCTCAGCATGATAACTTTATGACTAGTGTGTCAGATTACACTGCAGGGGTTTTTTTTTTTGGGGGGGGGGGGGTGTTGCCGGTATGCCTACATGCCATTTTTACTGCTCATGAAATATTCAAGTGACATGCTACTGCTTCTCAGTTGCTCATATATTTTACCATATTGATGCCAAATTTACACGGCAAAGGTGGCACAGAAGCACTTCAGAAGCGGCACTTAGGTGTCTTTACACAGAATGTTTAATGCTGCTGAGAGATGGCAAATTTGCATTTACACAGCAATTTACCGTATACTGAGTCTTTTAGTCTAGCTTTTATGCAGCATTTACACAGAATTTTGAGCAGGCATAGAGCAGCCTTAACTCAGCTGTGTAAAGACGTCTTGTGTTTGTTTGACTGCGGGACAATTCAGAGAAGACACAAAAGCTCTGACACTTCTGTGCGCGAAATAAGTGCGGGAGTGTCAAAACGCTATTTAATAATATTAAACGGCTCGTGAAATACTTGATTCTTATTGGTCAATTGCACTATCCAGCAATCAGACATTGATTAATATTCGCTATCGCCCGTGGTAACACTGTATATCAGGCTGCTTGAAACACTACTTTCCCGTCTCACGTATCACACCGAGGACTCATGCTCTTGTTTCACAAACTCATCTGGTGCCATCTTGCATCTCAGTCATCAAATTATAGTAAAAATGACCCCAGAGGACTTCAGTATAAATATTATTGTAATATTGTTGCAGTGTTTGGCTTGTTGCTACGCTGATTATTTTGTACGCTGTAATGGACGATTTTTCTTAGCAGGGGCTGAGAGAAGTAGTTTCAACTCAAATCAATATTTCATATATTTATTTATCTACTGAGTATCCACATAAAACCCGGATAATGCAGTTCATACTGCAAAATAAAACCCTTCAAAGTAATACAGGAGTTAAAAAGAAAAAAGAAAAAAGAAAGACGTACTTTGGTCCATACTTTCTGCCAATTTGGAATTAGTGAGGAACAAATGACGAGTAGGACCAGGATGTTCGAAAACAATAGCTTCCTCCCCCACCTGGAATTCAGGGAAATTAGAAAAAAGAACACAGCCAGTAAAAACAGCAACCTGAAGGGTATGAGTAAAAAAGGCAAATATGTAGGGGGCATATTGAAAGGAAGGCTAATATTCAGAAACAACAGGCAATGAAGGCAATATCTCATCATGGCCTAAGAGCACATGGTGGGACTCTTAAATGAGTCTTGATTGTACTGAGCAATTTTGAACTCAGCAGAGCACTCAATTAAGGCGAGCGATTAACAGCGGATCTGACTTGTCCTGCTCCCTGTGATGTCACCGTTCTTGGAGTGTGGCAGCCATAGCAGGTGTCTGATTTGACCAAAGCACTGGCCAGCAGCTTGTATCATTAATAAAGCCCAAGACTCAACCTATCAACACCGCAGTACACTCCATTTTATGCCATTTTCTCCGCATGAGGCTTTCCTTTCTCCTGTTTTGCTTTTAAATGTAGTCCTATGTGAACCCATACTTCAAACCAACATGCCTCCTGAATTAATTTTGCGGTAGACATTTCTATGTAACACTAAATGGTACAATAATCTGACTTCATTTTGAGGGGAGCTTTTCAGAAACATAAAATGTGCCATGATTTGGTCTCCAGTGGTCATTTTTGAGAAGATTAAACTCTGCTCTTAAAGTCTAGTCAAAGTGCACTGAGGTTACCTTTCATTAGTCTAGTTAAGTATACCATGCCTTTTTAGCCAGATTTGGTGAAGTAAAATAGAACGTAAACCAGATATAGCATTTCTCTCACAGTTTATGAGAACATACGCTCTGTGACAGTATAGGTCTCGGTTCTCCTTTTGTGTGAGCTGCTCTAAAATCGTGTGTGTAATTGCGAGTGTGTGCCGTTTGCTGAAAGTCAACCAGCGTGCACTGTACCTCCTTCAAACGTCTTCCCAGTCAATGGAAAAACAAAGGTCAGGACTCTGGAAATGTCACTCAGTCCCTGGCTTGGCACTTAGAGGTCCAAGGGAAACCAGAGGGGGGGCTTGGCCTGGCTGCAGGTTCCGGGGGGACAGAATAATGTGTCACATGGCTGCCGCTGCGTCCTCTTCCCCTGGTGGTTGGGGGCAGGCAGAGAGGCACGGTGGGGGCTCATTGTTACACTGCCTTTTCCATCAGCTGTCAGGAGAGCAGGGGGCCCGGCTAAATGGGCACTATAAAATACTGCACGCCGGGGAGTTGGCCCCTCAAAAATATACAGTATACCTAGCGAGCGGAAAGGATAGATTTAAAGCTTTCATATTTAATCACAAAAATGACATTTATACATTATGCGTAATAGGCACCCTCATTTTCACTTCTATCATATGTGCTTGTTTGTCCACACTTGTGTTGGGATGTAGGAATGCGTACTGTGCCGTTACCAAGAACACTTGAACAAACAAAATTATTACCCAAAGTAGTATTTCTAATCTCTATTCAAAGTCCCAGGAATAGGAACTGTTGCAGTTTCCTAATATCCATAATATTATATTGGATTGCACTCTTAAAAATAAAGGTTCTTTGCTGGCATTAATGGTAACATGAAGAGCCTTTAACATCCACAGAACCTTTCCATTACACTAAATATTCTTTATAGTGGAAAAGGGTTCTTCAGATTATTAAAAAAAAAGAAATAAAATCAGTAATTTTAGGAACTGTTCACTGAAACGCTCTTTGGGGAAACAATGTGAAAAGCCACTTTTGGAATCTTTATTTTTAAGAGTATACTATGAACTTTCAAAAGCACTGCATTCTAATGAAAGAATACGCCATCCAGGAGTGTCTATTCACTTTCATACACCTTCCATAAAGGGGTAAAAGTGTAAAAGGAGGAACCAGCTCCACTAACATTTAGGGCCTTATTTGTTTCGCTTCAGAATAACTGCAGACAAAGGGTGAAAATACAGACTGTACTTCCATACAATAAAGAGTGGAAACGAGTGAGAGAAACAGAGAAGAGAGTGAGAGAGGGAGAGCGAAAAGGAAGCTGATCAGATGATTATTTCAGCCGAGCAGGATAAGTGGCTGAAACGGAGCCGTGTTTGTCGCTGCGCTGCGGGTGATCAAGGTGAAGAAGGAGAAAAGGGCCAGCCACGCCCCCGAGCACACCTGAGATTGCGTTACCTGCCATCTCTCAAGCGTCATACTGGAAGCGTGGAAACCCGAGCGCAGCCACGAGAAGAAATCTGGCCGTCAGTCAAGTGCTTTTGTTTGCAGTTCTACGAACAGGCCGGATCTGGTTTCTCTGCTCCAGAAACAAGGAACCTAACCAAAAGAACAGCAGAAGAGCATCTGAATACAACTACAAATTTCCCAGACTAAATCATTTGTCACTACAGACCGATCTCTGGAAACCTGAATAAATTGGTTAAAAAAATGTCACTATTTATTTTACCTGTATCAAAGTCAGTGCCAACTTACTTCATGACAGTTTCTGATTTGGCTGACTTCAATTCCATTTACACATTTTTAAAACAAGGTTGTAGAAAAGATATCACGGTGTCCTGGCAAATATCTCAATTCAAGTTAGCTTTGTTTTTATCAACACCATGGGTTCATCTTCATCCAAATCTCAGGATGTAGACACAATGTCATGGACACAATAATGTCAGGCGTGCTTCATGGTCATATTGAATTCAGAGAGAGTTTAAATAATTAAAATACTTAAATCATCTGCAGACATTCCTGAGGGAGGAAAAATACTTCTGACGCTATCAAATCATTTCTTACATGTGAAGATTGGAAAAGAAAATACTTAATATTTTAAGTCATTCAGATGTGATTGTATTTTTTTTGCTTATATTTTGTCATAAATACTGAGTGATTGATGTACTTGAGACAAAACTCGAATGATCTAAATGATTTGGGGAAGACGTTGCCAAAGACACTTTAGATGCATCAGCATGTATCTTTTGATTTGGGCTTTTCCATAGTATCCCTCTCTAATTAGACCCATTAGAAAACAGCTGGACATTACTGGACAGAAAGGAAGAGTAAATGATTAGAGAAAAACAAGGCACTGAGCAAGAGGTGGAGGGAATTAGGTAGAAGAGGGTGGTGGAAATTAAGCATCTGATGTAATAGGACACTGTAAGTAGGCAAGTGAAAGCCTTCTCTTTTCCTCCTTCAGGGATAATTGTTGTTTAGATATACTTTTACCCGTGTCTCACTCTCAGGTCGTGTTTATACAACTTGTTATTGTGGTTTCTCTTTGCCTTTTCTCCCTCATTTCCCTCTCCCTCTTCCTCCTCTTCTTTGTACTTTCTTGCTAGGGGAAAATCTGCGAGGCATGCTCGCCGGTGCCAGCAACAGTTAATCCTTTTCCAAAGCACCTTAACTATGCTGGGAATTCTGCAGATGCTAAATAAAACAACAGGAACAACCATGCACTTAACACCAGCTCACGCTGGCAAGAGTGCCTCTGTCTTCAGATGCTCCGTTTTTTCATAAGTAGTTCAAAACAATCTGCTGTTGTGTGATAACTGTGTGTTTCTCTTGAGTGAGCTGGTAGCAGGGCCGCGGTGGGTTCAGCAGCACCACCTCTAATCCCATTATGGCCGTTCACCTCAGATTACATAAAATAAATCAGGAAATATGCAAGGAGGAAATAAGACATTTCTCTGCATTAGTTGACCAAAAGTGTCAAGCATTGATGACCGTCACATTATGAATCAGTTTTTTGTGTTTATGTGTGTTTTACATTTTAAGGTAGCTGTATCTGTCATGTAAAAAATATACATCCAGCTCACTCAAGATCTCTCTCTCTCTCTCTCTCTATATATATATATATTTTTTTTTTAAACTTTTATATTAATCAAAAGTGACACTTTTTTTTAAGGCTTTTATTTCTAATAGTTGCCGTTTTGTTGAACTTTCTGTTAATCAAAGAATCCTGAAAAAATTACTACTAAAATATTAAGCAGCACAACTGTTTTCAACATTGATAAATGCTCCTTAAGCACTAAATCAGCATATTAAAATGATTTCTGAATGATCATGTGACAACTAGAAAACAGTTGTTTTAAATTGTAATACCTTCACAATATTACTGTTTTTACTGTACTGTATCCATATACAGTATATACAAACACACACACACACCAGTTATCATTTAAAATACCAGTTATGACAGTGAAAAAAAAAACCAACTGAATGTAAAACACGCATAAAAACTGATTCGTACGGTGACGGTCATCAATGCTTGACTCTTTTGGTTGTTTGTTTGCTGAAGAAGCTTCCTACAAAAAAGATGTTAACTAAACAATTCTTTAAAAATACATATATTATATCTTTGTTGTTAGTGCTGTTGCTGGTAACATGGAGAAGTCAATTGCCCTCAAAAATGAATGAGTTTATAAATGTTCTACCGATAATAATATGAGGAATGTTAATGTGATCAAATGCAGCTTAACAGCCACCCCCTTTATATAAATCTAAATTTCATATTATTCTACACCCAGATAATTTATTTATTTATATTTATTTATTTATTTTTAAAGGACATGGGACTTTTTCCTACCCTGAAATGCATCCATCAATCAGTCGTGTTGTTTTGAGATCAATATGATTTAGTGAACTCTCACTTATGTAGACTGGGTTGGAAAAAGAGACGGTGGGAACAGGTGTTGTTTCAATACAGCGCTCATTATCCTTGAGTGATGACCTTCAGTGGCATACTGTACTCCTCCGTAATCATCCTTCACTCTCCATCTTTTTCTCTAAATGCTAACTGGAGCCTTTCAAAGCAGCCAGTGCAAGGCAAAATTGGCCTATTGAAGAAGTTTATTAGAAATTGATCTAGTCTTTTCAACTCACACAGGGGCCAGAAGACTTCGAAAACTTGTACGGACATTCACGATCACAGCATGGTCACATTCACGCTCTCAGTCGTCCTTTATTTGAGGAGTCGCCTTTAGAACAGCGGGTCAGAGTAGCGAGACGTGAAAAGTCATATAACGCGTATGCAGTTAATTATGTTAATGTATGAACTGACTGATTTTCGTAACAGGTTGTCTGACAAATTGAGGTTTATTTTTATGTCCTGTTACTGAAGCTGTACGGTATTGAGAGATATTCTAAAGTAATGTTAATCTAACCATATGCTCAAGGTTATCTCAAGAAGAGGTTTGTCAAAGTTTTACCTGTGGCCTAGTGGTGTAATGTAACGAAGTAATAACTTCGTTACAGTAGCCTACTTAAGTATTTTGGGGACAACCTGTACTTTACTTGAGTTTTAATATTTCTGTCAACTTTCACTTTTTTACTCCACTATATTTCCTAATTAAAATGTACACTTTTACTCCAATACATTTCCCCGAAGCTGCAAGAAAGCAGGTTTGACGAATCAGTGGTCTGGCGCTTGCAAGTTAAGACTCCTAAAAAAAACAACTTAGCGCATGTGCAAACAAGTTCTCGCACAACCGCGATTGATTTTAATTTTCCACTCAAGTCAAGGCTGGAGTGTGCAATATATCGTCTGCGCTAATATCGTAAGTGTTGTTTTAACGATGTGCGATCTGACATTATGGAGTATATCGCAAAATACAATCAAAAACACACCCAGAGAGTGCACGCATTCATGTGTGATTTAGTCTATTAAAATGCATTCAGAATGCCCATAAGATTCAAGATATGAGGCAAAGTGCCTCTGTATGTCTTTTTATTTATATCATTTAATATAGTTAATCTATATCACACTAAGAGTGCAGATTTTTCTCCAGATATCAGCATGATAACAAATATTGATTTTATACAAGTTTAATAAAGTTAGTATTAAGTTACGTAGGCTACATTACAGATGCCTGTTTTTTGCTGTATTTTGTCAATGAAAATAGTTCCAAACAGCGCTGTTTTGCGCCGCTGAGCGACACACAGGACGGTGTTTCCTTATTGAATGAATGATGAATCAGTTATTTGAACGAATGAAACAGTCAAATGTTTTCATGTTTCTGAATGAATCAACCTTTTGAATGAAGCAATTTAATCTCAATGACTCACAGTGACTTGCTGCCACCTACTGGCGGCTTTAATTTCACATTTCAAGTATATTTTCATGTTTTAAATCTTTTTAAATATCATGTCCACGATACCATGTCCCCCTCTGAGCTGCATTAAACAGTCTGTGTAAATGAATTTTAATGCCACTTCAGATTCCAGATTCCAGTTTTCTTATGTTGGAATGAAAGAGTCTTCGTACCAGATGAAGTGGCTCTTATGTTAACTCAAAGATGCAAAATGGAAGAAAGAGTTAAAACACAAGCTTGCTACTCGAACTGTGTATAGAACAATTTTTTATATTTATTTGCTCCTTTTTAAATTTACTTACAACTTTAAGTACAATAAATATCACATACTTTCAAACTTTTACTCAAGTAATATTCTAAACGGTGACTTTAACTTCTACCAAAGTCATTTTCTGGTAAGATATCTATACTTTTACTTAAGTGTGGTTTTTAAGTACTTTATCCACCGCTGGTGGGCTATAACACTTGATTCAGCTCTAATCATTAAACTGTGGGAAAAAGGGGACAGATAAAAGAATGACTTCATCTGTCCCTGTAAGTGAAAATGAGAGGGGGCGAAATTCAGGATGGTCTTTTCACACAGGAAGGTAACTTTTCCATCCTTCTGTGTTGGTAGAGGGTTTTAATATTTTATATTTTCATGAAAACCATAATACTTTTTTTCCAGGAATCTTTAATGAAAAGAAAGTTTTAAAAAAAACAGCATTTATTTGTAATAGAAATAATTTGTAATATTGTTAATGTCTTTATTGTCACATTTGATCAATTTAATGGATTCTTGCTGAATAAGATTTTTATTTATTTTTAAGTGGCACAGTTTTCCCACATTGATAATAAATGTTTCTTGAGCACCAAATCAGCAAATTAGAGTGATTTCTGAAGGATCATTTGACACTGATTTCTGAAGGATCATGAGTAATGCTGCTGAAAATTCAGCTTTATCATCACAAGAATAAATTGCACTTTAAGATATAGTAACATAAAAAAATGTTATTTCAAATTAATAATAATAATAAATAAATAACAAATTGCTGCAGCCATGATATTAAAATTCAAGACTAATTCACCACTGGTTTCCTCTAGATCTTCCTGTGGGTATAATGGGGCTTTTAAATTCATGAGCAAAATAGGTAATCAACTTGATGTTACTTGACATTTTGATCTACAATGAAAATTACACACACCCATGACAAAAACATGAATTTTGAATCAGTTATGTTTATTTTAAAAAACGTATGTTTCTAATAAGTAACTACATAAGAACATTAAGGGTGTGAGTGAATTTTGTAGAACAAAATGTCAGAGTATCATCATATTATGTTAACCACAGACTTGATTTTACTCACGAATTGAAAAACCCATTAGGGAAATCTCAGGGGACCCAGTGGTGAATTAAGCCAAATTTACACTGCAAAGGTGGCACAGAGACACTTCTGAAGTGGCATTCAGGCATCTTTACACTGATTGTTTAATGCTGCTCAAATGTGGAATAACATGTACAAAGCAACTATATATCTGATAGGGACTGAGGTGGGTCTGATAAGGCATAATTTAGTCTTGATTTTTTTTTTTTTTGAGGCATTGCGTCTTTACACTGAATTTTGAGCAGGCATGAGCAGCCTTAACTTGGCTGTGTAAAGATGCCTTTAGTCTTCCAGGTTTTGACGTCATGGCTGCAGCACTCTATATCACTGTTTTTACTGTATTTGTGATCAAATACATGCAGCTTTGGTGAGCATCTTTCACAAAAAAACAACAACCCTAAACTTGGGAACTTTAGTGTATTTAGATCAAAAGATGAGAAATTGTTTTGATTCAAACTGAATGCAATTTCAAAGGGCATCAAACGTGTCAGTACCTACGGTCATTGTTACAAATGGACCCTCTTTAGCTGTGATTTTGGTTATCACTGAAAGCTATATTTCAGTGACCCTTGTAAAAAGGATCCTGTGTCCATCACAACGATATTGTAATCTAGTCCATCTAAATGGCTGAGTCTGTTGATCACTCACTGTAAGGGGTGTCAAAGGTCAGCTGCAGTAAGAGCTATCAGTGACATCCAGAGGAAACTGAGTCATTGTTTCTTATGGTCACCTCCTGACCCCTCATTAACGCAATCTCCTCTATTAAAATAAACACCAAACTGTTTGTGTGTGTGTATGTTTGCCCGTATTTTTGATTGAAAGAGACAAAATGCCTGGATTTTTGTTTGCATCTGTGTATTGCGTACACTAAAAGATTTCTCGCCTAACAGTGTAAAAGGATTGGCTTTTTTGGCAGAGGTCTCAGGTATTGGCTCTGCGCCTCAGAGAGAAATAACAGCTTTTCCTCAGCCCTGCAGAGAAATGCTGCCACATTAGAAACAGAGGAACCACAGCAGTTTAAAACAGCTCCGCTGCTCAGCGTAAATAAGTCCATCAGCCATAAAGTCATCACTGTGTTTAAGGTTACTCTTCACAGAAACTGCATCTCTCTTTTTTTCTGCAAACACATTAGAGGTGCAGGGTCAGAGTAATACGCATACTCACAAGGAGCTGACTGAAACAGAGACCAGCATGTGCATGAATCATCACAGTAATAGCTCATAATACGCACCTCACACTTTCACTGAGAGTTTGGCCACAATGCATGTTTGTGTAGTGTGAAGAGAGTACTGGCAGATTATTCTGAAGATGAATTACTTTTTATTATTACTAGAAAATTTAAAAAGAACTGACTGAATTTAAAATTAAAAAGAGTGCATGCAGGAAAAGTTAAAAGTCATCCACTGAAAAAAAGTTTTTTATTTAGTTTGAATTACTCAGTCTGAAAACTGTGTGAATGCAGAGACTGAATTCTGTTTATTAAATTATCCTGTGTAAATGCCAATATAATGACCAGTTTATACTCCAGATATTTTTTAAATTCTGTTCTGACTGTTTAATGTTTTATATTATAATACAAACTATAAATATTGTATACAAACACACACACACACCTATATATATATATATATATATATATATAGGTTTAATT
>NW_015650696.1:731043-742948 GCF_001515625.1 Sinocyclocheilus rhinocerous | reverse complement strand
TCTTTACACTGAATTTTGAGCAGGCATGAGCAGCCTTAACTTGGCTGTGTAAAGATGCCTTTAGTCTTCCAGGTTTTGACGTCATGGCTGCAGCACTCTATATCACTGTTTTTACTGTATTTGTGATCAAATACATGCAGCTTTGGTGAGCATCTTTCACAAAAAAACAACAACCCTAAACTTGGGAACTTTAGTGTATTTAGATCAAAAGATGAGAAATTGTTTTGATTCAAACTGAATGCAATTTCAAAGGGCATCAAACGTGTCAGTACCTACGGTCATTGTTACAAATGGACCCTCTTTAGCTGTGATTTTGGTTATCACTGAAAGCTATATTTCAGTGACCCTTGTAAAAAGGATCCTGTGTCCATCACAACGATATTGTAATCTAGTCCATCTAAATGGCTGAGTCTGTTGATCACTCACTGTAAGGGGTGTCAAAGGTCAGCTGCAGTAAGAGCTATCAGTGACATCCAGAGGAAACTGAGTCATTGTTTCTTATGGTCACCTCCTGACCCCTCATTAACGCAATCTCCTCTATTAAAATAAACACCAAACTGTTTGTGTGTGTGTATGTTTGCCCGTATTTTTGATTGAAAGAGACAAAATGCCTGGATTTTTGTTTGCATCTGTGTATTGCGTACACTAAAAGATTTCTCGCCTAACAGTGTAAAAGGATTGGCTTTTTTGGCAGAGGTCTCAGGTATTGGCTCTGCGCCTCAGAGAGAAATAACAGCTTTTCCTCAGCCCTGCAGAGAAATGCTGCCACATTAGAAACAGAGGAACCACAGCAGTTTAAAACAGCTCCGCTGCTCAGCGTAAATAAGTCCATCAGCCATAAAGTCATCACTGTGTTTAAGGTTACTCTTCACAGAAACTGCATCTCTCTTTTTTTCTGCAAACACATTAGAGGTGCAGGGTCAGAGTAATACGCATACTCACAAGGAGCTGACTGAAACAGAGACCAGCATGTGCATGAATCATCACAGTAATAGCTCATAATACGCACCTCACACTTTCACTGAGAGTTTGGCCACAATGCATGTTTGTGTAGTGTGAAGAGAGTACTGGCAGATTATTCTGAAGATGAATTACTTTTTATTATTACTAGAAAATTAAAAAAGAACTGACTGAATTTAAAATTAAAAAGAGTGCATGCAGGAAAAGTTAAAAGTCATCCACTGAAAAAAAGTTTTTTATTTAGTTTGAATTACTCAGTCTGAAAACTGTGTGAATGCAGAGACTGAATTCTGTTTATTAAATTATCCTGTGTAAATGCCAATATAATGACCAGTTTATACTCCAGATATTTTTAAAATTCTGTTCTGACTGTTTAATGTTTTATATTATAATACAAACTATAAATATTGTATACAAACACACACACACACCTATATATATATATATATATATATATAGGTTTAATTTAGCATAAAATATGGTAATGGAGTATCAAATATGTAAACCCAGAAGTTCACACATTTGAGCTTCCATGTTTAATTATTAATAATAAATTAAATATAGAATACATTATTTCATAAAATACAATATTTAAAACTTTTAATGTATGCAGTCAGGTACAGAGTGCAAGTATGTGTCTAATTCTGTATTTTAATGTAAGCAAAATCATGAATATTTCTGGTGTCACTGTTGCTGAGTGAATGGGTAAGGACCAAGTCCAAGCCTATTCAAGTTTCCCACCAATGTACCACCAAATGTAGCATTTTAATGAACAGTACTTTTGTTAACTGCTTATCATGTCTTAGAAGTAATAACAGTTTTTAAATACCATTTTAACTCTATTTTGGTGTTGTTTAAAGTATAATGAGAGTATCATATCATGACATGAGCATATTGTTACACCCCAATATTCAATAAACACACACACACTCACACACTGAAAGGTGGCTAGTCATTCTGATTAACCTGAAGGTTGAGCTCAATCTAAACGTGTTTTTAAGTACTAGAGGAAAGTAACCACAAGGGCTAAAAAAAAAAACCTTTGTATATGAACACAGGGAGTCCATCTACAGGTGCATCTCAATAAATTAGAATGTCGTGGAAAAGTTCATTTATTTCAGTAATTCAATGCCATACACGAGTTTCACAATTTGAGTTGAATTACTGAAATAAATGAACTTTTCCACGACATTCTAATTTATTGAGATGCACCTGTATATGTAAGAGCTGAAACAATTAGAGGGAAAGCTGCTTATTATTCACAATATGAGTGCCACCTTACTCACACCAGGGGCTTGTCACTGTAGACCACAAACTAACCGCAAACAACCTCAAAAACAATACAATGTATACGTTTACTGTTGGTTTGTCCATTCACATAGAAGGACACCATGTATTGATGCCCATTTTTTATCCTAACATTGAGCATAATGCACTGCAAAACAAATAAATTAATTTTGATAAATGTTTTGAGTAGAAAAGATATCTGTGAGTTTTGTTTACTTTACTTATAACTTGAGTACATGTGCCTGAGTCGTGCTGTGGGGGATCTCATTAAAGCTCGCTGTAGAGCCCCAGTCATGATCTGAGCCAGACAGGCCATGTGTTCAGTAGTAAGCATGAAAGGTGCACTGAAGCTAGTACAGACACACATAAGCTTTTTCAGTGTTAGAGGAAGAACAAAAAAATTATGCACCAAATTTCTGCGCATTCTGCCAGGAACCTATGCATGCATAAAAGTGAGTCTCTGTAATGCATGTAAGCAGACACTAGAAAGAATAGGGAAGTGAGAGAGAAGGAGGGACAGGGAAATAGACAGGGGGCAGCAGCAGCAAAGAAGCAGTTGTACAGCAGACAAAAGAGGACACAGGAGCGGGAAGTAAGTTGCTGAGCTAGAGCACCCAGTGCTGTGAAAACGTGGCAAAAAGCCCCATCCCATTACAATGTCATTTCAGCCCAGCACAGTCTTTAAGTAATAACACTCAGTGGGGTGTGTCATTATCACCCCTAACCCCTCTGCCCCCAATCCGTCACGCAGTCCTCAGGGCAGGTACTTCAACTGTCGCCGACTGTCCACGCGGACCCCATCCACTTCTACAGCTTTAGCCCAAGCTGCTGTGCACGCTTCCATATCCTTGTTTGTCTTTATTAAAAAAGGGGCGCATACAGCCAAGAGCAACAAAATCAATGACCAATCCATAAACATCAACTTCTTTTATTGTTGTTTCTTTCTCTCTCTCTTCCTCTTTCAGATGTAAAAGCAACACAATCAGACGCAGTCAAAGTTTATCCCATCACAAAATACAGAAGCACAGTGGGACTCCAGCAGCGGTAAAACACAAACAATTCTCAGGCCTATTTTCTGACACCTGCTGAGAAAAAGCCCCATCCCATTACAATGTCATTTCAGCCCAGCACAGTCTTTAAGTAATAACACTCAGTGGGGTGTGTCATTATCACCCCTAACCCCTCTGCCCCCAATCCGTCACGCAGTCCTCAGGGCAGGTACTTCAACTGTCGCCGACTGTCCACGCGGACCCCATCCACTTCTACAGCTTTAGCCCAAGCTGCTGTGCACGCTTCCATATCCTTGTTTGTCTTTATTAAAAAAGGGGCGCATACAGCCAAGAGCAACAAAATCAATGACCAATCCATAAACATCAACTTCTTTTATTGTTGTTTCTTTCTCTCTCTCTTCCTCTTTCAGATGTAAAAGCAACACAATCAGACGCAGTCAAAGTTTATCCCATCACAAAATACAGAAGCACAGTGGGACTCCAGCAGCGGTAAAACACAAACAATTCTCAGGCCTATTTTCTGACACCTGCTGAGAGGAAGGGCACCTTGTGAGATGGGTCAAACTAGATGCGAGAAAAAAAGTAATTTACAGTTAAAGTTGTCATTCTTTTTGTATATTTGCTAAAAGTTGTTTTCTAGGTGCATATTTGATCTCAGATTGAAAAATGGGAGAAAGCCAAACAAAAACAAAGGCTGATCAGCACCAAGTAGGGTTATCAAATGACATAGTAAATAGATTTTCAAATAACTAAAATCATTATGTCTGCATAAACGAATTCAAATCTGTCTTTGTGATAAAATACCTATTATGCACCAAATGATATGCTTATTCATTTGTGCTCAAATCTTCATTCGCTATGACAGGCAGGACTAACATATTCATATTCTTTATTGGATTTGTCCAAAAACCTGAAGCACTAACTTTGACCATCAATTTTAATTTAAAACAACTCACACGAGAGTCATATACAGAGGCGAGGCTAATCGAAGTATAAAGAGGCGGAAAGAAAGAAATGCAGAGCGCACATTAGAAAATGTATTACTAGTAAGTAGGCTATAATAAACTTATTAACTTACATTTATTAAAAGATTTTTCGCTTGTGCTATAGAGAACGTATGCGGATATGTGTTTGAGTCGCGTTCATTTCAGGACCTGGACAGCTCCTCAAAAACTTCAGAGCGCGTCTCATTTATCTCTTCAGTTGTATGCTATGCCACAAAACTATGGTTTCTGATATAAAATGTCAACTTTTATGGGAAAATCGCGAGTATTCCAAATTCCCTTCCTGTTCGCACAGACTTCGGCTTACAGTAGCGTTGTGTTACAAATGAAGGAAGAGTGTATTGGGAGAGAATAGTAGCATTGCAGCTGCGCTGAGCTGTGAAATTCGCCGAACAATTGGGATCACTGTTCGTCTTCCTCTCGCCTTTCCCCTCAATTAGCATAGTCCGTTGTGGTTGATTGACTACCATAGCCGGGCCGGGTAAGTGCTTTTGTCCTCTAATCACATGAGGACAGCAGGGGTGACAGGACACAGGTGAGGCCAAGACTGGAATAGATTTATAGCATATTTATAAGGCTTAGCATGGGAACTGAAACATGCCTAAATCTCAGAGACCATTGCCATTTGTATAATTCAGAAATCAAAGCCAACATAGTCTTGATCTATAGACTGCCACAATATGGTTACTTCTGAGTCCCAAAACCCACGCAAAACGGCTTAACGGGACAATCCGGGACACGGGAGAAACTGATTGTGAATGGGTGTTTGCGCCCCGCTGATCTCAATTAGCCCTTGTTGACTTTGCGGAGGATTAAATTAGCCGTATAAAGTAAGACTGAGCCCTCACTTAAACTGAGGAAATATTGGCACTAGACTGTCCATATGTGCATGGTATTTTGAGGCTACATTCAAAATATTTCATATTTATATATAATTATTTGGACAAACTTTGATTGTGGACAGTTTTATTAATATAAAATTATCTTGTAAAATCAAGTCGAACACTTAATTAAAATGAGGAAAACACCAATAAATCTCTTTCTACTAACTACTAGCTAACAACTACACACATGATAAATTAGCATGATAAATGTAGTTGTATATGATGTTGACAGGAAGAAAGACAAACACTGATCTCTGAACTGAGTACAACTTAGTACAACAGCATATGGCAATAAATTCAAGCTCTTCACCGCAGTGCTAAAATTTCAACATGACAATCTCTTCTTAATTCCCAACAGAGCTATAAACACAAACAAGCCTCGCCATCTTTCATATTGCTCGAAACTTAGCAGAACACAATTTCAAAACTACTCGTTCCAATCAGGCCCATGCAAAGAAGGCAGGAAACTGAAAATGCTATGACAAAAATGACCACCAAGTAAACTTCTATGTTACAAATTCTGAAATTATTACTAACTGTTTTTAATTAGATAATTTTATGTAAAGTGAACAAGCATATAGCCTAGTCTAAAGGAGAAATTACAGTGGGCATAATTTAATTCAATAAGCAAAACCATTAAAAAGTCTCATATCGCCCACAAGTTAGCTACCACTGGGTTAAACTGAGCAAAAACTACGGGTTATTAAACTTCTGAGAGGCAACAGGAAGCAGTGGAAATACTGTAGGCAGATGCGTCGTCGCGCCCTGATTATTATTCCCGCCTGTCGCCTTGCTGTAATGAGTGCGCGGCCGACTGTTGGCGCGCTGATTACTGGTCCTTGGGGATCCTGTGTTTTTCCTGAGTAATTGATAGTTAGACTCCGCTCTAATTAAATACGCTGCCTGCTTCATTGATGTAGATTTTTCGCACCGGAGAAAATGAATTGGGCACGGTGAGGGACAGCAGGCCTTTACGTTTTATGATTCGTCGTTAACCCCGAACCCCCATCTTACACGAGAAACTAGACTGGACTATTCAGAATGCATATGGCAAAAATGAAGACAGAAATGTGTGCTAAAAGTACCTACAGACATTTTAGTTCACTGTCCTGATGAGACTGGGCATCGTTTTAATAGCCCTTCTGAAAGTTTCTCCTCCCTTCCCTTTTCGCTCACAAGGGAGAGGTCATTTAAGGTGTTCTTTTCCCACCAAATCTCTGACCGCTTCCCGGAACGCTTTGCTTTTTGTGTGGTCTCCCGGGTTGTCTTGCTCTGTCACTATAACTCTGAAGGGTTGCCTCGGTTTCCCGCACACCTGCGTGGCTGCCCGGTCCCTTCAGGAATTCGCTGGGGCTTGTAATCAGCTTTGTGGAGCCATTGAGTGCACGGCTCAGTGAAACTTCCCAACCTCACAGCGCGCTGGACCGCTGAATGGGAGTCACAGCGTGGGGCGCCTCTCCAAGCAGCGGGCCTGCCAAATTCCAGCAGAGTCTCTCACAATCATCCTTACACAGACCTCTCTGCCGAACACGAGGGCGAGAGAAAGAGAGGGATAGGGAGAGAGAGAGAGAGAAGGACAAAACAGACAGTTAAGGTACGGAAGGCTAGTATATTAAACAAGCAGTTTGCTTCATAAGCGCCTTGAAAATTCATATAGCCTTGCATTGGTCAACTAGCTTTTTTTTTTTAGATAAAGCAGTCTAGACTTTTTTGAACAGCAGTCATTTTATAATGGTAATTGGATTCTCGGTGATGCACAACAACACGAGAAAATCACCAGCAGAGTCTCTCACAATCATCCTTACACAGACCTCTCTGCCGAACACGAGGGCGAGAGAAAGAGAGGGATAGGGAGAGAGAGAGAGAGAAGGACAAAACAGACAGTTAAGGTACGGAAGGCTAGTATATTAAACAAGCAGTTTGCTTCATAAGCGCCTTGAAAATTCATATAGCCTTGCATTGGTCAACTAGCTTTTTTTTTTTAGATAAAGCAGTCTAGACTTTTTTGAACATCAGTCATTTTATAATGGTAATTGGATTCTCGGTGATGCACAACAACACGAGAAAATCTGTGAAAAGCAATCCCACGGGTGCATCACCAAATTAGTCCACTGAATTAGTCTACTGTTTGCGTTTCCGAGCAATAATGACGCAATTCAGACAAAATCGTATTGAAACTTATGGGGCTGATTTACATGCGACAATACCCGGGCCCCTGGTCTGTGTCTGCTGCGGATAAAAGAGACTGTTGGTCACGGTGGGGAACAAATAATTTATAATTAGTTAAATTACTGCTCCGGAATCGCAGGCTGCAGAAATTACGGCGCAGCATCTCGCCTCTTGGAAGGGCGCAGGATTAAGAGGCAGCAAGATTGTTAAACATGTCAACGTGTAATTGCACGATAAGGCCCTCGCGAGGAATTTATTGGCCCAGTTGCTATTTCTATTCCTCCCTAATCTCGTTCAGCACATTCGTTCCGTGCAATCTGTCTCCGTAATCTTCTGTGACAGAGCAGCGACCAATAGCAGTGTACCGGGTTTTTTGGAGAAGGGAGAAAATATGCAGAGGCGTGATAAAGTGATGCTAATTATCCCCATTTAGGACAGCGAGTGCAAGAGATCGGGAGTTTTCGTACGAGCCAGCAGTGTTGATGGCTTCCCAGCACAGAATATATCGGTGGCTACAAGATAAGGGTATCGCACGTTGAGACGATTTATTGGTTCGAGTCCACCACCACCCCTCCCACCTCGAGCTCCATCCCATCCTTTTCACCCATCCCACCCCGCGTGCCTTCCCCTCTTTTGGCGGGGTAGTAAATTATTTTGGTTAAATTTACCAGAACGCTTCTCTTTAACCTGGCAAGTGCCGTGACTTGGTTCTCCGCCTCTCTATTTTCGGCGCTAATCCGTGTAGTTTTTCGTCTGCAGATAAACAAAAAGACAAATGGCTTCTGAGTAGACCTTCTCATGTAGTGTCGGTAGTGGAGTGTGTTGAGTGTGTTCAGAATTATGTACAGTTTAATTTAAGATAGGTTTTCATGAAAAAAATGAAGCAAACATACAAAAATTACTATAAGGCTAGAAACAATCATTTAAGGTCATGCTGCACCAAGATCGTTCAGTTTATGATGTACCCTATATTACAGTTATAACACTCCTCATCCTGTTCTGCTTCATATTTATTTCAAGTGTGTGAAGTGGCACTTGCAGACTTGAAGGCCTCACATGCGCAACCCAACAAGAAAAAAGACGTCTGGTGCCATAGTTTTTTTGCGGCACTTCTGACACTTGTTGCTAAACTAGCCCCACAGAGACAGCAGGTGACTGTAATAACCTTTGACTCTTTATCCCAAAGGTCAGCGTCTCTGCTGGCTGATCCAGGTTACTGTTAAACATCACTCTGTCTCTGCTTCAGATCACACATTGTGTGTTCAGCCACAAAGGTCTTATAATAACGACTCAATTTTTCACATGCAGGGAATCAAGAATACATAACTAACCCAAAACAAACTAAATAGTAAATAACATACGAAATGAAAACATAAAATTTTCAAATAATCAAATAATCAGAGACTACAGTGTTAATTCAGTACAGAAATGTGTAGATTTGATTAATCGGTGGACCTACTCAAACACATATTTCATGTGAATTAAATCTACTTTTAAAAGAGAAGCATGGGCTTTTCATTACACGAAATAATGGAAACATCTCGAGTGAAATACACATTACATTGATGATGTTTTTAAACACGAAGGTGTACTGTTTAACAGGTGAATTACTTTTCAAAATTGTTATTATTACTCAACAAAATCTACCCATACACAACTGATTAATTACGAGCCAAATTAACTCTTATGGTTTTAAAAAACCAGGCTTGCTATAGAGGTAAAACGTCAGTTAAACAAAATGTGAACTGAACTATAAATATTTTTGTGATAGATGAAATGACAATTAATCCAATTTCAGGGCACGAAACATGAAGCAGCCCTTGCCTAAATGATACACATTTAATGATATTTTATTTTCATGCTTCAAGTACTCAGAATTATACACCTTCGGTACCAATCAAAGTCTACAATGGAATAAGCAATGGTGAACTGAGTACAAAGAGACAACCTAATTATAAACACTATATTACATATACATTATAAACAATTAAGCAATTCAAATAATAAATAAATATAAACCTGAAGTCTTGTATCTTTAGTAACATTTAAGTATCCTGATATTTCATCAATGCAATACAATATTAACTGTTCTCTAGTTTGTTAGACTATCTTCATGTTTTTTTGAATTTATATATTATTAATTTTCCTAAGCAGACGGCTGATTATAAAAGATAATTGTGCTCTAACTATTGACAAAAGTATAACATAAAAAAATGTCACACAAATAAAGCACATTTTTAAAAGTACATTTAATAACAACATTAAAGGTCCCCCCCAATGCATATTAATTGTAAAAAAATTGTTCAAGCTTCTATGACGGGTAAGCTCAAGAGTGACCTATTTAGAAATACATTTTCCCCGTTTTGATGCTTTCAAAGATCTCATTAGCAGCACGTTAACGCTTGTAAAATACACATAAAATATAATGGACTTGGAGCAAAATAAAGCATTAGTAATATCTCCCGACTGATATTTTGTCTTCAATCAACGAAGAGAAAGTGTCTACTAGATAGTGTGGTAAATCAAACACATTAAATGACAAAGTCTGATGCATTGGGTAATAAAACTAACACCAATTTAGAGCAGAGTAACTTTTTCTCCAATTTTATTTAGACCATGAATCAACGCAAGGTTAAGATTTGAACTGGCAGGAATGCATGTCATAATTATGTACAGCAGCAGTTACGTGCCAGTCTTTTGAAATATTAAAACTTATTCACAATTTACAAGAAGAGTGCAAGAGATCGGGAGTTTTCGTACGAGCCAGCAGTGTTGATGGCTTCCCAGCACAGAATATATCGGTGGCTACAAGATAAGGGTATCGCACGTTGAGACGATTTATTGGTTCGAGTCCACCACCACCCCTCCCACCTCGAGCTCCATCCCATCCTTTTCACCCATCCCACCCCGCGTGCCTTCCCCTCTTTTGGCGGGGTAGTAAATTATTTTGGTTAAATTTACCAGAACGCTTCTCTTTAACCTGGCAAGTGCCGTGACTTGGTTCTCCGCCTCTCTATTTTCGGCGCTAATCCGTGTAGTTTTTCGTCTGCAGATAAACAAAAAGACAAATGGCTTCTGAGTAGACCTTCTCATGTAGTGTCGGTAGTGGAGTGTGTTGAGTGTGTTCAGAATTATGTACAGTTTAATTTAAGATAGGTTTTCATGAAAAAAATGAAGCAAACATACAAAAATTACTATAAGGCTAGAAACAATCATTTAAGGTCATGCTGCACCAAGATCGTTCAGTTTATGATGTACCCTATATTACAGTTATAACACTCCTGAGCCTGTTCTGCTTCATATTTATTTCAAGTGTGTGAAGTGGCACTTGCAGACTTGAAGGCCTCACATGCGCAACCCAACAAGAAAAAAGACGTCTGGTGCCATAGTTTTTTTGCGGCACTTCTGACACTTGTTGCTAAACTAGCCCCACAGAGACAGCAGGTGACTGTAATAACCTTTGACTCTTTATCCCAAAGGTCAGCGTCTCTGCTGGCTGATCCAGGTTACTGTTAAACATCACTCTGTCTCTGCTTCAGATCACACATTGTGTGTTCAGCCACAAAGGTCTTATAATAACGACTCAATTTTTCACATGCAGGGAATCAAGAATACATAACTAACCCAAAACAAACTAAATAGTAAATAACATACGAAATGAAAACATAAAATTTTCAAATAATCAAATAATCAGAGACTACAGTGTTAATTCAGTACAGAAATGTGTAGATTTGATTAATCGGTGGACCTACTCAAACACATATTTCATGTGAATTAAATCTACTTTTAAAAGAGAAGCATGGGCTTTTCATTACACGAAATAATGGAAACATCTCGAGTGAAATACACATTACATTGATGATGTTTTTAAACACGAAGGTGTACTGTTTAACAGGTGAATTACTTTTCAAAATTGTTATTATTACTCAACAAAATCTACCCATACACAACTGATTAATTACGAGCCAAATTAACTCTTATGGTTTTAAAAAACCAGGCTTGCTATAGAGGTAAAACGTCAGTTAAACAAAATGTGAACTGAACTATAAATATTTTTGTGATAGATGAAATGACAATTAATCCAATTTCAGGGCACGAAACATGAAGCAGCCCTTGCCTAAATGATACACATTTAATGATATTTTATTTTCATGCTTCAAGTACTCAGAATTATACACCTTCGGTACCAATCAAAGTCTACAATGGAATAAGCAATGGTGAACTGAGTACAAAGAGACAACCTAATTATAAACACTATATTACATATACATTATAAACAATTAAGCAATTCAAATAATAAATAAATATAAACCTGAAGTCTTGTATCTTTAGTAACATTTAAGTATCCTGATATTTCATCAATGCAATACAATATTAACTGTTCTCTAGTTTGTTAGACTATCTTCATGTTTTTTTGAATTTATATATTATTAATTTTCCTAAGCAGACGGCTGATTATAAAAGATAATTGTGCTCTAACTATTGACAAAAGTATAACATAAAAAAATGTCACACAAATAAAGCACATTTTTAAAAGTACATTTAATAACAACATTAAAGGTCCCCCCCAATGCATATTAATTGTAAAAAA
>NW_015650696.1:722514-730387 GCF_001515625.1 Sinocyclocheilus rhinocerous | reverse complement strand
AAGCCGCCAGCCAACGAGTACTTGTCCTTTTTAAGCAGGGTCTTGGTTTTGCGCCTCGGTCTGTATTTGTAATCCGGATGCTCCTTCATGTGCATGGCTCGCAACCGCTTCGCCTCATCAATAAAGGGCCGCTTTTCAGCCTCTGACATCACCTTCCACTCAGCACCGAGTCTTTTGCTAATTTCAGAGTTGTGCATTTTGGGGTTCTCCTGAGCCATTTTTCTGCGTTGGCCCCGGGACCAGACCATAAAAGCGTTCATGGGTCTTTTTACGCGGTCTTGGTTGGCTTTGCTCCCCGAATTTGGACCCGTTTGCCCCGGATTCGTGTTGGTTTGGGGTCCCGGGGAATGAAGGTCCGTTTCCATCATCATGCTATACATTCAAGTGGCTTAGAAGTTCTCAGCTAGCAGAGAAAAAGCATGAACTCTCGGCGCTCTGTAGTCCGCTTGAAGCAGGTGCCTCACAAACAAGTGGAGCTCCGGTGAAATGTGGAATTCAGCTTATTCCCAACCGTTTGCTGTTAGTTTCGGGGTCTCTTTTTGCTCCTGTAGCCTGTTTAGTGTCGTGTCCGACTGCCGTTTCACATCCACATTAATTGAACGTGCATTTGAGTTACTTTTCCTAGTGGAGTTGAAGAGTTAGTTAAAGCGGTGGCCATATGATGCGTTTTGACAGCGATTAAAATGAGCGAGTGGCCAATGGCGTTCCAGTGAGGAGCGATTTGCATGGAGTTCGGTCATGTGACGTAGACAACGAGGAAAGAACTAGTAGGCGGGGTGCACGAAAGGTCAACACCGCCCCTTCTAAAGTAGAGTAAATACTGAGGTAGCAGTTTGAGCCTCTTCAATGGTTGCAATAAATGAACAGGAGGACAAATGGTAGATTTTATCCATTTAGATGACATTACAAGATACGATCTAATTCTTTATAATAACTGTAATAGCTCCAGTGCTCCCCTCGTTAGGTCTTGCCAAATCTTTGTGTGTAAAGGGTAGCCAACTACTTGTCAGCTATGCATGCTGAATGTCTGTGATTACAAAACTGTTAAAGGAAAAAATGAAATGAATTTTTCATAAGTGCACTTTCTAAAACAGGATGTCAAAAACGTCAGTAGGCTAAAAACGACCGTCATTTCATTTCGCATTCGATTTACATCTTTTTTGCCAAAGATAATCAACACACACAATTCCCACTAAGAACTTTATAATTAGTTATTCTGTGAGTGAATCAATATAAAACCACACAATAGTTTAAGAGGTAAACAACACAATTTTAAATAGAGGTTCCTACATCAAGGACACTGCCGTCTGGTGGTGCACTGCTAAGATTTTGAAGCGCGTAAATAAGATGACTGTAAATTGGTATATGGAAAACTCTGAAAGTCTAAAGTTGTCTCGAAATAAAAAGGCAACATACTGGTAAATGGAAGGCAAACATAAAGGTGATGTCTAAATGAAAATCAGACTGTAATTTTTATTTAACTAGAGCAAGGATAATTGTACAACATGTGATCCAATCGCATGACCGATCGAAAAAATTGTTCATGAAAGACGAGACAAATATATTCTTGACCTGGACCGCAAAACTATTATTTTGCCATCAAGATTGATTCCCATACGCATAAGATATATAACTTGAATACATATTCTGCATTGTCATATTTTTTTGAATACATATTCAATGGTGTCATATTTTTTAATATGTGACGAGAACGATATACTAAATCAAATCAACAAAAACATGTTTTGACAAAAGATAAGTGATTTTCATTGCCCATGTAACAGTTTAGATATGGTTTTTCATTTACCCAGTGATGGTGTCTACTCTTTTAATGTTGATAAAATAATTATTTTCTTTGTTATGTATTTTAATTTAAAAAGACAATATTTTGAGAAATGCAATCAATTTATTAAACATACTTAAGCTGGCACATCAATATGAAAGGTTTTACAAAGTATTGTTTTTTTTTATTTGTGTGTTTTGTTTCAAATATGCCCACACCAAAGCAAGCTCCACCAGCACTGAGCAATAATATGACCAATACTTATATAATACTACTAATATTAGTAGATAGTATGGAACTTATTTGGCTGGTTTTAATTTAAACCATAAAATGTGCCATACAGTGTCTACTTAATTAATGTTGATAAAATAATTATTTTCTTTGTTATGTATTTTAATTTAAAAAGACAATATTTTGAGAAATGCAATCAATTTATTAAACATACTTAAGCTGGCACATCAATATGAAAGGTTTTACAAAGTATTGTTTTTTTTTATTTGTGTGTTTTGTTTCAAATATGCCCACACCAAAGCAAGCTCCACCAGCAATGAGCAATAATATGACCAATACTTATATAATACTACTAATATTAGTAGATAGTATGGAACTTATTTGGCTGGTTTTCATTTAAACCATAAAATGTGCCATACAAGCTAACCATAAAATGTCAATTTGAATTTAATTCAAAATGTTGTCATGATAGTTCAAAATGTTTTGTTAGTTTTGTGGTAATGATTAAGCAGATTTAATAACAATAAATTTTTTCAATACATTTTATTGTCCTTCGGATTAGAGCGCTAAACCACATTGTGACCCTCCTGGAACAGCGTAGCTTGTCAGTTCTCATTCTGCTCCAGTGTCGCGCTCTTCACAGTCTTTGTTTTGCGCGCGCTAGGGGCAATAGGGCACTGTTAGCACACGTGCGAGAGCTGGGGTTACAGCAGTTATCCAAAACACACACGATTGTAGTCAAAAAAATTACAGTGATGTCCTTGTTATTTGAAAAAGAACGAAGAAGGGCTAAAAGTAAAATTGAAGTGAAAGTTTAATAGTAGTTGTCACACGTGCTTGCGATCGTCCAGTTCACAAAACATTATAAGTAGATGATGGGGGATGGAACGAGGGGACGGGAATATAACCTATAATTTATGATCCCAACATAACAATCAGCGAAATGGGAATTGATTATTAAAATGATCCAATTTAATAAAACAATTATAATTTTGAGATTTGTAGTCCAGGTCTTCTTTTGCCTATGAGCTTTCAGTGTGTGTATAACTGTTCGTTACCATTAAAGTAGCTATTTCACTGCAAAATTAAAGCGTGCTAAACTTGTTTATTTCTGTAGACTTGTTTAACCCAATTTGATTGTTTAAGTCCTTTGTGTGGCTTTACTTGACTTAACAAGGGCTGTGGTAAGACGATGGCTTAGACGCTTGAAAATGATATCCTGTTAAACAAACGATAGTGACAGTCTGTTGATCAAAAGTCCAACTAAAAGTTATAATAGTCACACGACCTAAGTTATTTTTATTTATTTTTACAGGGAACAAAAACTGGGACAATATGTGAACAAACACTGGCTCACACAGGCTATTTTAATATAAGTATTTAATTCATTTAATTAAATAGTCTACTGAATTCAAACTTTTACAATTAACCTTAATTTAAAGATTATTTAAATAAAAATATAAATTTACGGAGCAGTGAGCTGGTTTGCCCTTGCAGGTTGTCTTTTAAAGCTGTAAGAATTGTTCCTGCTTAATGCTGTAAACACGAACGCATGTTATAGTCTTTAGATAGGCTAATTATTTGTAAGTATTCCGATAAAATACGACTTTGCCGACAATCGACCGACCGGTAGTCTGAAATAGCGTACATCTCCGGACTGTCGTTGGAAGAAAATCGCGTTAATTTCTCTTATCCGATTAACAGTTAGGTTACAGCACATCGTGCGATCAAGTACGTTAGCTCAGTAAAACTGATCACACCTTTCTGTAAACAGGCTTTATGGCGCAGTTCGTAGGCTACTTGCGCACCGAACTTCTATCCTGCTACTAACCAGTTAGTAAGGCGACATCATTGTCTCAATATATCACGCTTCGAGACGAGAACATTAACTTACAATTTGTTAAAATATCCAAAAGTAAGCCTTTCCCCAGAAGAGAATACATAGCCTATCAATCTAAGTCTTGTTTTTAAATTTATATAAATTTACGTTGCACTGTCCTTAATCTGCAGTGATGTAAAATCGTCCTTACCGGTTCTATCGCTGTCCTAACCCAGTCAAAGCCACTCGCCAGACCGCCATCCTTGCTAAAATCTACACTTATAGTGTGCCAAGGCCAGCCATACACAGCTCCCAGTCCCACCACTCACTACACACTGAGGAGAGAGACAAGAAAATGAAATTTATTATAGACTCTAAAGACAATTTGAAGTTATTGTTTCTCCAGGCGAAAGGGTTCCTTCTTACATAATAAAGCCCCTTTTGTGTGACGCGGAACAATACAAAACAAGTATTCTAATAAATAGCCACTTTTTTGTTCCCTCTCGAGGATGAATGGAATTGAGCAGTTGGATTTGAAAGCAGCTGCTCGCGCATTCAGGAGAAGGGGGCGGAGCCCTGGCGCGAGGCGTCTCTCCTCCTTGGAAACGAACTTGAAGAACGGACCCTGCGGCAGCATCACCGAAAAACGGTCTGCAGCCTTCCTTCACTCCGACATCACCACAAAAGTCTGCCCCCGTCGGCCCTGCTGCCCGGTCATTCTCACTCTCCCTAAACATGCGATTTGTCAGGATTTAAGGATATTCGTAAAAGAGAGCACTTTAGCTAGCTACTTATTGCTGGCGCTGGAAAAACAAAACAAAAAACAAGCTCATTCCCTGCACAAAAATATATGCAGACTATATACTGCAGCCTATAGCCTAATGCATAAATACATTTTACAGGGTTTTTACAAACATTTTGTTTTGCCACCAGGTCTGCTGTGCAAACAGTCTTGAATTAAAAAGGTTTGTCCTCATGATCCGTCTCCAAACTTTTACAGGCCCCTTGGTGAATAGAGACAAAGCAGGGACACTCTGTTACAGCCTATGATAACATGTCTAACATGTCTATTAGTGTATTTAACAGCTTAATACAGTCATTAAAATAATAATTGATGTGCAGTCATATATGTGTACATTTTAATTTGACATTAAAATGGTTTGACATATGATATAATAATACATAATATGAATAATACAAATATAAAAATAATAAATTATTATTCCACTAACACTTGTTCAGTATGACTACAGGTGCAACTTAGTCAAAATAGGGTACATATTCAATAACTGTATGATATAAGCAACAAACATGTTTCTAACAGCCTTCGGATACCATTCAAGGCTTTTAGGCAGCGGCTGCAGCAGCTTGCTACCACATGGTTCTGACAGGCTTTCATAGAGTGGAAAGCTGTTGTGTCGATGAACTCACAGAAAGACACATCATTGCCATCTGATGGCACACATTTACATTGCCTTCGGTCTTGTGATGACCACGCTCTCTCAATACTCTAGGCATCCTTTCAGTCTCCTTCCGGCCATCAAAATTCAAAACTTTTCAATGCCACTGCAATGCTCGTTCAGGTAGGATAAAGTATGTGAGTATATGTGAGTGCTGCATGTGCAAGATAACATTTAAATTGATATTCCACATACCCACTTAACCAGACTGCAAATACCATCTCACTACTCCAAAAACATGAAGCATGAAAAGTCTTTCCATCGGCTGCAAATATCTAATAGCATTTTGTTCCAAGCAGGTTCTCCCTCAGCTTCAAGTTAAATGCTGTAATGACCACTTTAGGGATATTATCAATGATTTAAAAGGAATATACTCTAGACAGTCTAGACTTTATCAAGTGCCTTATGATACCCAATGAAAAGAAAGCCTGTCACTTGTTGTGAATACCTAAAGGCAACCATACTGCAGCAATCTCTAGGAGAGTCAAACCATCACGCTCAGACACCGAGTCAGTTCACAAGTCAGTTTGATTCCGTACACTCAGTCAAATTCATTTCTCCCTCCCTCATACATATTAAACACGGGATAAACTTCAACATGTTGATAGGAACTACATATATTTACACAGATTTAACCAAACAACCACAACAAAGGGGAATGAACATATTGAATACCATTACGCTCTCTAGCATATAATGAACAGTGTTATGAAAAGTAATTACACGGCAACAGGCAGCGATTAGGTTTATCCATTGTCTAACTGCCCTTAATTTGACACCAAAATGTGTTTTAGAGCTCGGCGACGAGGGAAAGCACTAGCCAGTGCCATAGTGTGTGCAGTGTCTTCGCCGAATCATTAGCCCCAAACAGAGACTTGTTGAGCCCCATCAACAGCACGGCTCTGAGCTCCATCACTGCACAGTTCATTAAACTCTCACCATGGCTTTTCTGGCTGCCAGTGGTTAAACCCCCCTCTCTGAGTATAGCTCTCCTTCACCAGGATACCGCTGTGTTAATTTCCTCTCTCTATTAGCACAGCGCGGTTAATCAGGTTTCCTCTCCCCAGTGGTGGCATGAGCGGGAGAGCCGCGAGCAGGTGTCAAGCCTGTCTGTGTTGCTTACAGCGGCAATCTGTCTCCCAACTTCACCACTGCAGGATAATGGAGGACTCATATGCAGCTGATTCTGCCACTACTATTGTGTCCAATCTGTTGCATTAAACACTTGGCACGCGTAATTACAAATAATCCTGCCTTTTTTCCCTCTGCCACAGCTCTTCCCAGGCTCTCTCGCTCTCCTGTGTAAACAAACACAGTAACCCTTCACTAGCAGGCCTCATTAGTATTTGTCGATATCGCTCTGCTGGGTGGAATTATTTGCTTGTTTTAGGCAATTATACTCTCATTATGAGGATTAGTTTGAGTGAAGTCACATATGTTTGCCGATCATTTAGTTTAATCGAATGGTAACTCAATTCATCAAGTTTTATCAGTGTTAATTGAACTCCCAGGGCAAACTCGATCTGCTTGAATTGCTTTACAAGGTTATGCTGAAGCCATTAGATTACTGGAAATATAGTAGTATAAAATAAAATAAAAAAAGTAAATGATTTTAATTACAGAACATTTTTGAGCTTGTAGTCAACACGTCTGGGTGTCAAAAAGATTCAGGGTCTTGGTAAAAGTGAAATCATATTTGATGGCATAACTTCCTCGGTCTGTTTACAGATTCATATGGTGGTGCCGAGAAAAGCGGCCTGTTGATTTATGCATCATTAGCATAAATGCAAAATATACTGAAAGGCGGAACACATTTCGGCATAACCCTTTGTACTGAGATGAAACAGCAGTCACAACACGGCTTTGAAGGCTCCTCATATCTCTGTCCAGAGCTGTCTGCTGCCTCGTATGTTTTAAGACACACAAAAAAAGAGAGAGATGAGGCCATGAGACCAAAAGGGAAGAAAAATTGTGGGGTCAAATCTAAAAGCGTGTTGGGGCTTTTAAGTCCAAAGAGGTCCTCCTTTCCCCTTCAAGCCTGCCATCAAATACATCAACTTCACCAGCCTTGGTTGTGCTAACTTACCAAATCTCTCAAATTAAAGACAAAATGTGGCAGAGAGGAGCTGGATGTCCCAAATGAAAAAAAAAAAGACATTTCTCTGACACAGCTTGGACCTTTGATAAGGAATGTTTCAATATTGAAAACTTTAAATGCACCACAGCAAATGGACAGTTCAAATGTTTACTAAACTTTACACATTCTTTATTCTGAAAATAATAATAATAAAATACATAATGCAAATAAACAAGCAATAATGTTTTATTATAATGTATAGGCTATTGCTCATTATTATTAATAATAATAATAATAATAATAATAATACTTTTTATAATATGCAAAACTTTGAGTCAAGTTTCACAGTTTGGAGATTTGGACAATTTACAGTATTACAAATTTTAAATGCATCACAGCAAGTGGTCAGTGTAAATGTTTAATGTTAAACCTTCCATATTTTTGCTTATTATATATATATATATATATATATATATATATATATACAGTGGGTACGGAAAGTA
>NW_015650696.1:710253-722301 GCF_001515625.1 Sinocyclocheilus rhinocerous | reverse complement strand
GTATATATATATGTAGTAATCATAAAAAAATATTATTATTAATAATAATAATAATAATAATAATTTATATTGATTATATTTGGTTATGATTATTACTATTATTATTTATATAATTTTCAAAACTATATATTTCAGAATGAGTCAAGTTGGAACAATGTGAAATTTACTAAAAACAAAACTTAAAATAATAATAATACTACTACTAATAATAATAAATTATATTGTTTGTTATTATTAATTGTATTATTATTACTATTATTATTATTATTATTATTATTATGACATACAAAACTTTCTAAATAACTGAAATTGCAAGAATGTGTAATTTACTACAAAACAAACAGGGAAAGTGTGACTACATTATGGTTTATACTTAATACAGAAAACCCAGGATATTCTAAGAATATTTGCAAATAAATGTTAACTTGGCTAACCTTAAAATAATGCTGCAGCTCTTCTCACTGGACATGTTAAGGTATTGCTCAAGATAATTTCATTAAAAGACACAGGATGTTCACTCAGAAACCAATCATCCATTATGCAAGAAAATCTATCTATCACACAGAGAGCGTATATACCCATTATCCAGACATCGGTGGGGTGTTTTTCTTATTTTCATTTTTTACCCATCAATTACGGCAAGATTTTAAGCATTGTTCCACTCCTCAATTAGCCGCAACACCTTTTCCTTTGATTGATCCATAATGAATGTAATGGTTTTAACAGACCACAGACAGATCACTTAGAGGAGCTCTGCTAATGGTAGTGGCAGCTCCAGGGCTGGAGTGATGTCAGTTTCTCCAAGCCCCGGCTAATTAGACACTGTGTCGCTCATTACCCAGGTAATAAGCCCTACGCTAATGGGTATCAGGCAAGACCCCCAAACACTAGAGAAAGGCAGAGAGAGGCGGGAGAGAGGATGGCAAAGAAGATGAGGGGGATGTTAACAGGGAAAGGGGTGAGATAGAGAGAGAGTGAGAGACAAGAAAATGTAAGCAAAGAGAAATCGTGAGAGAATTTTCATGATGGAGAAAAGAGCGTAAGATGAACGGATCTTACAGCGCTAATGCATTTCAATGCTAAACCTTTTAATATAGTACACCAGTCCTATTGGTCTAGAGTAAACATGTCATTTTCAGTACGAGCTAAAGGCACAATGGTTGCTATGCAGTGGATGGAGGGCTGTTGGAGAGGGGGGAGTGTTGGTTGGGGGAGGAAGGAAAAGAAGGTGCTGGCATTAGAGAGACGGAGCGATGGTTTCCTTGTTAACCACTTTCCCACTTAGGCCTTGTTAGCACCAGAGCTCTCAGCTGTACCTATTATTGGTGACGGATGCTATGCTTGACTTTCTGAGAATTACACAGAAGGTCTACCAGATAAAGCCACTGCAACCTTCACTACTCTGAAAAAAACAGCATGAGAGTCATGATGATGTGATGGTCCACATCATTAAGAACTTTGACATAACTGTACTCCAGTTTGGAGACAACAAATATTTCAGTATATGAAATCCTTATGCTATAAAATATTAAATATAGCATGTTAATACTTAGGTCAAACTATTTATTTCTTCATAAAAATTTCCACTTTCATAACTTGACTTGAAGTGACAGTTCACCCAAAAATGAAAATTCTGTCATGATTTACTCACCCTCATGTCGTTCCAAACCTGTATGATGGAACACAAAAGAAGATATTCTGAAGAATGCTGGTAAACAAACAGTTTTAGTCACTTTCATTGTATAGACAAAAAAAAATGTTTTAAGTCATACAACTTTGGAGCAACATGAAGGTGAGTAAATCATGATAGAATTTTAATTCCTTTTAACTTGATTTAACAGCACAGGTTTTTTTTTGGTTTTTTTGAACACTGTCAAACATTGTGCCAAAAGTGTATTTTGCTTGTCTAATTATTGTTAGGGTCAGGGAATTTCTGCAAGCTGTCCCAAGGCCCTCTATACAGTGCACTGAAAGCTATGTGAGGTACTAAGGTGAGTAATTTGAATTTCATTTTATTGGTCCTAGTTGTTGAGAATAATTTTGTATCAGCGAATTGCATTTGCTGTTAATGCCAAATTCCACAGCATTCAGGCTCTGCAACAAAAGAATGTGAGTCTATCAAGTCTTTGAGCCATCATTCTTAGCCATCAGACAAATGTCATCACTTTTATGTGACATTTTTAATACATTATGTGGCTATTTTGTAACAGAACACAAAAGATTAGTGTTATGAAACATGCCACTGGAAATGAGATCATCACACAGAGTTGTATCATCAGCCACAAGTGCATTTGTAGTCTTTAAAAGTGTGATCAGAGCAGCCCTATTTAAGTACTGAAATAAAGTTCATTTTCAAATAGGGAGGGTGCATAATCCCCCCTCATCTCCTCATGGGGTCATGGCTCACACCTCTCCTAATAACCTTAATCTTATTACACACACAGGCAGAAAAAGTTATCCTTCAATATGAGGATTTTCAGCATGAGACTAATGCGGCTTACTATACATTCATTACTGCGCCCAGCTAAATGAAAAATAATAGTGAGATAGCCTCACCGAACTCATAACTGACTCTGACCTTTGTCAATAAATATTCATTTATTAAAGAACCATTTACGCATTAAATAATATTGAATATTAATTATTTGCTACGTCAGTGTCCTCACCAGTCAACCTTCCTCTGCGTTTTGGCCTGCAGAAATAGAAGCAAAACTTCTAATAGGTTGTGTGCATCTCTAAATGTGTCTCTAACAGGTTAAAAATCTGTGTGCGATTGTTATGGTGGCAGTAAAACTGACCCTAATTGGATTCAATACAGTTCACGAACAAACACACAAAAAAATCAAGTAAACACACTTGACCTTTAACATTAATACTTCTCACAAATTACAAAAAATAAAAAATAAACTTGAGAACATGATATTTAAAACCATATTAACAACTATTTTTTTACTTTTTCTTCATGAACTATGATTATAAACAGTATTGTAACTAAACATTTTTAAAAACATCTGAACGTTTAGCAACGGCAAGATCATGGTTTCTAATCCCAGCAAACTGAACATGCATGAGCTGTTAAAAATGCATGCTTTCAATGCAGTGTAAGCCTCTTCAGATGAAACCATCTGCCAACTTTACAGATCTTCTTTATGCACCAAGAGCTTGTAACACTCTAAAGAGAAAGGAAAAAATTAAATCGCATCATATGACCCCTTTAATGTAAATTCCTTCAGAGGGTATTTAAGAAATGGACGTAATTTTTTATGGGTCTGTGCAGAAATATGCAGGTCAAATCAGTTGTAATATTTAGTACCCATATTCCACAACACGAGTATATGAGAAAATATAGTCAATGAGAATAAATCTCACAATTAAATGAGAAAAAGTCACAACATTTCAAGAGAAACATCATAGGGTAACCAGTATTTCTAACAACTCAAAAAACAAAATGGGTCAAACTGACCCACAACTGAAATAATGGGTTAAATTAATTGCAGTTCTAAAAATCTAGTCAAACACTGTGGTTAAAAAAAGGTTAGAATAATGTCTAAACAGATATCTGATCCATTAACAATAGCAATAAAACTGTACGCCCTTGGTACAACAGAGGTCTCTCACTTAATTAACAATCACAATCGAACTCGGAACATCCAAACTGTTAGCGAAGGTGTCTGGAATATGTTGGAATTGTGACTGTGTGTGTGTGTGTGAAATGGCTATTTAACATGCCCATGAGCTGAGCAGCGGGGTCTGAAGACTGTGTAATCTCATTTAACCCTCACTACACAACACTAATTAGAGCTGACACGCTAACAACACACACCGAAAAGCCTCTCAGCGAAAAAGTCAACACCAGCCAATGACCCAGCATGCTTCCCCTCGCTCTGCCCCAAAACCCCTGCTCTCCCTGGGGAGGAGGTGCAATTTTAGCCTAAGGATAGCAGGGAGCAGACCGTCCCTTAGTAGGGGCCTCCCCAGAGCCAAATTAAAGCTCTTTGGTCCCTTTTTTTGTGAGAAAGTGTCAACGTGGTACCCCACCACTTTTTGAGCACACAAACGTGTGCTTGCGTGTGTGCGTAACAGTCCAGCGGGTGAGCGCCGAGCACATCCTTCTCCCTCTCCTGGCTTCCAGCGTTTGAAATGAGGTCATCATTGTAAAGGAGGTCTGAGTGGATCAAAGCCCCCTACCTACACCTGCCCTTTTCTTCCCTCCTCGCTCTCTCTCTCTTTTCTCTCGCTTCTCATTTATGTCTTGAAGTTTCCTATTGACTATAGCTTCTAAGAAGCCCCCTGATGCCCCGAGATGCCTGGTCCTCTAAAAAGCCAACACTAAATTTTGCTTACCGCTATATTTTCTGCCAACTGGCTGAGGTTAAAATTGTGGGAGGGAAAAAAAAGCCACCCTCTAATTCACTTATATTCGATTACCCACTCTGGGTTTTTAAAATGCATTTTTTTTAAATGAAGCAGGCATTGACAGAAGTGATGAGATGGGCCATGTCGCAGATAAGGCCTCTAATCAGCATATTTAACTTTGCCGTGCGTTTTAAAATTGTGAGGGTTTGGAACGACAGAAATGCACATCCAATATCAGCCCACACTGAGGGACAATAACACACTATTTTGATGCAAATCAAGGGACCCATTAATGTTTAAATTTATTTCAGTCCCATCCAGTAAAAGAACACATTTATTTCCTGCAAACCCAGATAATTACTTTGCCACAAAATGCATATTCCATTAAGTCAGGTGAACATTGTTTATTATATTTTGTTTTGTTGGGTTATGATAATGCGATTTAAGAGTGAATGACATTCAGACCATTACACATGATGAGAAAATAAATGTTAAAAAAAAAATCCATAAATCCTGAGTAAATGTAAATTTAAGTTCAGCAATAATATAAGTGCATAGCTTTGTAAAATACTTGCTTTCGTCCCTCAGTTTCTTAAGCCTCGTAATATTTCTACAGTTGTAATGCCATGATAATCTTTTCTTTAGCTTGATGCTTGGGATAAAATTATGCTCTCATTACATTGTCCACTAAAAAAATCCTATATTAGTACAGCATGCTAACACAAAGCAGCCAATCCTTTAGATGGCTTTCACAACCAATACATATATAAGGACAATATTACATGAGGAAGAGTCTTTTAATTGACTTACTGTTGAAAACAACCCACACAAAAATGGCTCTAACATGTTGAGGTTTATTTGAAAGAGAGATGTATAAAGGACAGCTTTTATTTAAAATGTTAGATCATATGCTATTAAAAAGAGGTAGCTGTGTGAAGTGATGTCTCTCATTCATCAAAGTGGCTGAAACTGAGTATGTTCAGCGCCAGCCAAAGATAAAACACACCGCATCATGTTGCCAGTTTAATCATAAAGACCAAAGGTCTTTTAATATTGCTAGGAACATATTACAGATACACAGGTACACAAACACACTGAAATCCCTAAAATGTATTTATGTATTAAAGGTTTTCCAGCAACACAGTGATTAGTAGTATGTGGGCTGTCATTGTATCTAAAAGCTGAAAAACTGAAATGTGAACGTATCTGAATGAATAAATAAAATAAAAAATAAATAGCCAAATTAAATCATTTGTATTATCCTTGTCATTGTTCTCTTTGGGTTAATATATAACAAATTCAGATGAGCGGTTATGTAATCAAACTGTGAAATCAACACTCTGTGTACGAGAGAAAGGGATCGACTCTAGTTACCTATACAGGCATTATTTGATTGGTCTGTTGCTGTATATACAGAACAATTTAAGACTCATTCCTTTGTTTGATCAGCCACTGAGCAATTATCATTTCACTCTTTATACACCCTTTACTGACATGGAAATCTTTGGGATGGTTAAGATTTTTTAAATGTGTTTCTCTTATGTGTGTCTCTTATGTTCTCCAAGACTGCATTTATGTAATCACAAATAAAGTAAAAACAGCGATATTGTGAAATATTATTACAATTTAAAATCACCGTTTTCCAGTGATGGCAAAGCTGAGTTTTCAGGATCATTACTCCAGTCTTCAGTGTCACATGATCCTTCAGAAATCATTCTAATATGTTGATTTGGTGCTCAAGTAACATTTTTTATTATTTTCAATATTTAAAAAAACTGTGATACATTTTTTTCAGGATACTTTGATAAATAGACAGTTTAAAAGAACAGCATTTATTTGAAATATAAGTCTTTTGTATTGAATAAAAGAAAAAAATGCCAATGCAAAAGAAAAAAAAAAAATTACTGACCCCAAACTTTTGAAAGGTAGTATACAAGCAAACACACACACACACACACACACACACAGAGAGAGAGTCACAGACAGTCAGTTAACAAATAATGTAAATATTTGATTTTGTTTGTACCATTTATTATGAGAATTTACTGTAGAGTGTGCATACATATTATATAAATATAATATATGTGTGTTTGTGTGTTTGAAAGCATTCACAATTTACAAAATAATACTGAATATAATTCAGGACTGCCTCCGTTATACATAACTAATTAATGAATATCTCAACTTGTATTTCTTCTCTCATTCCCTGCCTCTCCCCCACACACACACACACAATTATTACAGCAACACAAAAGATCCAGGACTAGGTCATTTGACAACAAATGACAGCCAAGAGGATTGCCCAAAATAGTTTGGCTGCATCAGCAAACCGCCATGCGCTCATATTGCCTATTCCCCTTCACCTCCTGACACAATGGAGCGGGCAGAACCCTCCAGAGAGAGACAGAGCAATAGATGCAGAGTGAGTGAGAGAGACTGAACAAAAACACACAGTCTGCTCTCCTCCACTCCAGAATACTAGAACAGCAAACATGTTTACTCCATCCACAACAACACTGGAGAATCACGGTGTTTCCCGCAGTCCTGCACACGGATTCTATATCATCCCGCAATTATGAAAGGAGAGAGCAGTTTAATTAGCTTCTCTGCCTCCACCTCTAACGAGGATTTAATTAACAAGGAGGTTGGTGTAATTAGCTGGAGATGGGCTCCTGACGCTCGCACAACACTTTTTGTTGACACTGAACACTTAGCCTTCAAAACACTCCCTCTCATATACACACACATATATGCATTAGACTTGTACTTACACAAGCTATCTTTCCCTCTGTACATTTCTGCCTTAATAGATATATTATTAAATGCCATAGCAGTATCAAAATCTATATTCATGGCAAAAAATAAATTATACATATTTTATAAATTAAATATTATATATATTATAAATATAATTTTATTGGAAAAGAATGAACAATTATTTAAATAAGCAATTAAACTTTTTACAATAACAAATATATAAAAACCTTTAGTTTAATATTTCTGTCCTCACAGATGCTATGCTAGCAAATTCACCTGTAGATGAACAGAAATATATATAAATGTATTGATAAATATATACATCCTCTTTAGTCCTGTGCATGTGCTTTCACTGACTTTCCACATACACACACAAACAGATACTATCACTCACAAACCCATGCATATACAAACAAAAGAGCCCAGGATCAGATAGACCAACACAATGTTGAGAGGAGAGGAGAGGAGAGGAGAGGAGAGGAGAGACTTGTTCAAATCATCTCATTAATGAGCCTGTGTGTTTCCCTGTGTGACACTGAGATTTAAACCCATCTAATGTAATATTGAAGCCATAAGCAACTCACTTTGACTCTGTAGGATTGAGAGTGCTGGAGACTCACCTGCAGTGTTATAAGTGTCAGGGAATGTTACACATGTAATTTGGACTTAAGCACAGTATTTTGCCTGCTGTGACAAACACTTCATCATTACTGTAACATTACAACAATATATCTGTACTGTGCTGCTTTTAGCTAGCAACTCTCTCCTGTAAACTCTCCACTGGCCATATATAATGGATGGCGGCCTGGCCTTAATAAAAAATGGACATCAAATACAGATGACTTGAATGTTACTATGTTATTAGGGATGCATATCAGATATCAAAATTCATTTTGATATGATAAGCCAATAATTATTTTCATGGCCAATAAATGAGTAACAATAGATTACTGATGATAAAGTTCAGTACTATTTTGTGTAAAAAAAATAAATAAATAAATTGTTTACATTTCTAAAAGTGTAGATGATTACATTTAACAGGGGTGTTAATAAATTATTAAATGAGTTATTCAATTATTAGTGTTTTTACAAATTAATCGTTTAGTGTGAGTTGGCAGCACAGGTAATCTAAATGTAAAAAGTAGGCAGAAATCAGCATGAACTATTACATTACTAATATGGACCAATACCAATAAATGAAAATAAATCAATACAAAAATTGAATATTGGATTATAACAATATATACTGTGCATTCCTAAATATTATAATTTGCACAATAAACATAAATGGACTAAATAACATTGGTTTCATCAGATAGCCCACCTGTATTCTTTTATCCCTACCCATCCTCTTCTATTTTACAGTCCTGTGGAGCCTAATTATCAGCCACACGCTAATTATTGCTGCCTCATTTAGCTGAATAACAACAATCATTAGAAATACTGCAAACCGAGCAATAAACAACAGACCCACAAAATAACACCATCACTCTCAACTGTTGTGACAACCTGTGAGCAAGTGTTGAATCGACACCCCCATGGCATTGTGGGAAAATCAGCCCTGTGATTTCGATCGTTCCTAAGGTTAAATGATAACAGGTAGGTATCAGAATGACCTCAATCAGACATAATGATCAATTAATTCGTTTTGAGATTTAAAACCACCAAAAGTCCTAAGAAAGAGCAATTGATCCTGTGTGGATGTGAATGGCACTATAGTATATTTCCAGCAAATGATTGATAAAATGATCAAATAAATATGACAGCTAAAAATAAACAAAACATTTTTTAAAAGAATTAATAAAATTTACAATATTTTCTTGGTTTCTGGGAAACAGCAACCTGTAAAATAATATTATTTTAATATTATTTTACAGGTGGGAGGTTGGTGGGAGTGACTGGATGAAATGAGTAAGTGGTGGCCAGTGGCCGTGTGAACTCCAGATGAACAGCAGAGCTCCACTGTAAGTCGAGCTGACGGAAAATAGCCCCTAATTAAAGACATGACAGCCAGCACTATCATATTCAGCCACCTGCTTAATAATACACAAAAAATTAAAGGGAATATATACCGCCCCTTCCCTTCTCCCATTCATATTTAATAACCTGATCACCTCCCCTGGGAGCTTCCGGCTCAGTGGAGAAGAGAGACTATTTGAGGGTAAGTTATGGCACACCTGCACAGGTAAAATTCATGTTGGTGATGGTGCAGGATAAAATTGTTATTTTTGCATGTAACTTCTGTTAAACTTTCTAACAGTGATAGGAAAGGAGAATTTCGAGAAGAGAGAGGGGGAAGGAGAGGGAATGAAGTTAGAAAGCCGCACACAAAAAGCAGGCAAACTCCTTGGCAATTTCTCCTCTGACAGAGATGGGTCATTATCTGATAGATTTCAGAGTCAGTTCCCACGTTATTGTTCAGACAGACAGTAACCATCCTAGAACAGCCTGGGAATGGGATACACAACACCGCTTCTATCATCCATGAGAAAACGTTGAGAAACTCGGCACAATAAATCAGCCTGAATCACAGATACAAATAGCCTTTCACTGAGAAATCAGTGAGATCATCATTTTTGTCTTAACTGGGACTGTATCAACACCACTGGTCATTATTATGTACATCCATATAGGGATGCATAATATATTAGCTCCATATCAGTTATCAGGTGATATTAGAGAATTTTTATTATTTATCAGTTCAATATTTTTATCAGCTAAATATTATATATTTAATTGTGCTGCTCATTTTAGATTAACTTTAAATAAGTGTTCATCTTAAGAAATATTAATTGAATAACACTTCAGCATAATCCTTAGCGAATCTCAAAATGAATATCCATTTTTCCTAATGTACATTATAATGTTGTGATGCCTAAACTAAAACTATAAATTGCATTTAAAACTATAGATTTACATTTTAAAACTAAAAACTTTTTGAACAAAATAGTGATCTTGATCTTGAAATTGTGCCTATCCATATTCATATAGGCCTTATGTATCAGAGAAACAAGTGCGCAGCCATCTTTAGAATTTTGACTTTGAAATTCCTGTAGCTCTGTAGCATCACTTTTTAAGAGTTATTAGCAGGTGAAGTGGATTTACTTATTGTAGAGTAATGAAAGTTATCATGTGCATTGTAATGTTCGAAGCGAATGTCATAACCAATGTCAGTAGATCAGGAAGATTTTAAAATGAGCAGTTCATTCATAAATTCGTACAGCCTTACCTTCACACTCTGGAAATACAGACTGGAAGACAGAACAACAAGAGTGAAGCCGAAAAGGGGCGGAGCTACATAGTCTACTCTATAGGATATGAATATACAAAGAGAATATTTGATTATTCAGAAGCGATAAAGTAGTCACAATATTTTTGGGTTCATTTAAAGTGTTACAGTAGTATTATTCAAGTTCAATGAAGTACAAGTAAAAGCAGACTGCATCAAATTCTTAAGGAACGAAGTTTAAACTATTTGAAGATCAGCTATCCATGTATCTCTGATATTCCTGTGGCCAAAATTACTTCCTGTGGTGTGCAAAAATCTCACAAAAGTGCTCTTGGGAGAAGAAAAACAGACAAATCAATATAGCTGGCAGGGTCTTTAATTTGAAAAGGCATTTCTCTGAATCTTACTGAGGAGAATCCGTCTCTGGGGATTTCTGTAATGCCGACATTCTCTTATGTTTGGGTTTAAGACATGCCATGTTCTTTGTTAAAACATAGGATACATGTACCACAAGACAAGGTTAAAAAGCATGCACACATACACACACACAAAGATTTTGGGGAGGCTTGAGTCCACCCCCTCTCATCTTAAAAATCCACATAATCCCATCAAATCACATATTCACATCCCCACTACACTCTGAGAGGTGAAGAAACATTTGTTTTCCTCTTAATTCTGCTTTTGTCCTTTCATTCTCTTGTTTATCCAGAGACGCGCAGTAGATGCAGCAGATTTGTGAATGCGTGGGCAACGGAGAAAACAGTGCTGATACCTGATCGGCCCAGCAGCAAAAAGGTGACACTTAATCCTGACGTCAGGCTGTTGACCCTAAGCAGTCACCTCACTAATTCAACATAAATAGTTAATGACGGCCTGCATACACACATCTTATGTAACCAAACTTGACAAATAAGTGGGGAGAACCACTCAAGAGCAAACTACTGGAAATGAGAGGCAATTTTTTCCGCCATCGCTCTTGTGTTTGACACCCGCAAGTCATCATGGTCCATCATATCCATGCATTCACCCAAAGCTCCACTTCTAGGGTTTTTTAACCACTGATACTACTAAAATCAACTTGTCGGACCGTTTTACTAATTCACCAGCTTTCCTAAGTTGCCAACTTCCAACGTTTAAAGGGATAGTTCACACAAAAATGAAAATTCTGTCATGAATTACTTACCCTCATGTCGTTCCAAACCCGTAAGAACTTCGTTCATCTTCGGAACACAAATTAAGATATTTTTGATGCATTCTGAGAGCTCTCTGACCCTCCCATAGACAGCAAGGGTCCTTTCAAGATCAACGTCCAGAAACGTAGCAAGGACATCGGTAAAATAATCCATGTGACATCAGGGGTTCAACCGTAATTTTACGAAGCTACGAGAATACTTTTTGTGCACAAAAGAGAAAAAAATAACGACTTTATTCAACAATTCGTCTCTCCCTAGCGCCATTTTGGAGAGTACGTACAGAACGCAAACAGCGTATGTTGTTCTGTGTAAGCCGCACCACACGGATACGTTGTTTTCGTTCAAATCAAAGCACAAACAACGTAGAAAACGTATCCGCGTGGCGCAGCTGACACAGAACAACATACGCTGTTTGCGTTCAGTGGATACTCTCGCAAAATTGAGGAGACGAATTGTTGAATAAAATCATTATTTTTTTCTCTTTTGCGCACAAAAAGTATTCTCGTAGCTTCG
>NW_015650696.1:681653-710048 GCF_001515625.1 Sinocyclocheilus rhinocerous | reverse complement strand
CACATGGATTATTTTACCGATGTCCTTGCTACGTTTCTGGACATTGATCGAGTAAGGACCCTTGCTGTCTATGGGAGGGTCAGAGAGCTCTCAGAATGCATCAAAAATGTCTTAATTTGTGTTCCGAAGATGAACGGAGGTCTTACGGGGTTGGAACGACAAGAGGGTGAGTAATTAATGAGAGAATTTTAATTTTGGGGTGAACTAACCCTTTAAATATTTAGTTGTATGCAAATTACTTGAAATGTAACCCTACATATAAACTACAAACATACATATAAATCTTTGCGCAAAGTCTCATATAAAGAGTAACAACTGGAATAAAATGGCAGACAGTTAGATTACATCAGCAAGCACATTTTTTAGGCAATACTTTAGATATTATGATACTTTAGACTGACTGTTGCTACACAATTTAAGAGAGAGAACGTAATATAATAAAATAGCTTCTTAGCGGCTACACACATTCATGTGCGCTCCTGACATTCAGGTACATTTCCTGAAAATTCATATTTTTTAATTTACTTTACTACTTAGACACATAATGTAAAAATTTATGGTAACTCTTTACAAGATGATCTCGGTTGTTAAGATTAATTAACACATGAGCTAAAATTAACAATTAGCAATGTATTTTTTACAGTATTTATTAATCGTAATGTTAGCTAATAAAAATGCAATTGTTCATTGTTTGTTCATGTTAGTTCGCTCTGTATTAAGTCATGCTAACAGATACCACTTTTGATTTTAAAAATGTATCATTAAATGTTGAAAATAACATGAATATTTTTTTAAATACTGTAGAAGTCTTATTCATCATTAGTTCATGTAAACTAATTATAATAAATAAAACCTTATTGTTAAGTGTTACCAAACTTTTATATAGCTATAACAGATTTCATGATTATTTATGCATTATATTTTAATGGAAACTGCTTTAATTGCCGTTGACATTTAAGTGTGGAAAAACTACGTAAGATACGATAGATAAATCGTATAGATAACTAGATAAGATACATCAACCATAAGATAAACGTAAATCCACAGCTATTCAACATCTGTTTACAAACTTGAATACTGCTTACTAGATCGATAAAGACAGATGTCATTATGACATTATGCATTTCTATCTGAAGAGCTTGTGACTTATCAGCTGAGTCTTGCTTAACAAACTTTTGGTCCAATTAACACAACTCTCTTAAAAATTTAAATTCTTTATTGGCATCTATAGTTCGATTAAGAACCTGTAACATCCATAGAAACTTTCCATTCCACAAAAGGTTCTTTAGAGTGGAAAAAGGTTTTTCATATTATTAGAATGTTCTTCACACTAAGAAATAATGATTCTTTTAAGAACTGTTCACTGAAAGTTTCTTTGGGGAACCAAAAATGGTTCTTCTATGGCATCACTGTGAAAACACCCATTTGGCACCTTTTTTTTTTTTAAAGAGTACATTACAAAGTTAGTTACAAACTAACTAGTACGTACTAAGCCCTTAGTGCGAAGTTTTCTCAATGCAAGACCTTATGGACGGCTGGTGCAGTGCAACCCTACCCTGTTCATCATCGTGGCTAATATCTCACAGAGGGCAGTGACAGTCACGCTGTAGGGCAAACTGCAGGTTTCACCCCTGAACTTCTTTATGAGTGTGGTATTCCAGGCGACTGATGCTGGCCCGTGCTCTGATGACTAATTGATTGGTGTTAATCTGCAGCTAAATGAAATATTCAGTTGATTCAGGGAAAGGCAGACAGGTTTGATGGGCTTGATGGGTCATGTGACCCTAGAGGTCATGTGATAGGGCTGCGTGAGAGAACTCATTAGCTGGCCTGATGAGCACCGGGCTGTTGGCTCGTTAACCCCGTGCAGGATTGGTTTCACTCCCAAGCTGGCCTGGTCACAATCCCAAACGGCGGAGAGAACAATACACTTTTTCTTTTTTCTTGCCAAGCTGGGCTGCCATGCCCACAATGTATTTGTGCAGTTACAGTTAAACTGCTCAAGCTCCTGAAAACAAATTATAATGTCCTTTTGTCTCCTCAGCTCTATATTATTATTACATGGCCACAATCCATACGGTGACACTCGAACACGTGCATGCAAACGCCCGCACTCCCTTCCCCCCACCATTTCATCTGCGGAAATGGCCCTGTGCTCTGCAGCACACGTAAAAGTGCACTCCAGTCTTTCAAAAACACCTTCACTTTGCTCTCAGCGGCAAAGCCTTTGAACTGCTCCTTTCAAAAATGCTGCCCTTGTAGCCATGAATAATATTTGCCAGGTGTTAGAGAGAGTGAGTGAGTGAGTGAGAGACGGAGAGAGACAGATGGAGAGAGAGCAAGGGAAGAGCTGTCTAAGGTTCCTGGTGCTTGTGGTGGAGGGAGCAAGAGGCCTGCTTATTAGTTGTCGTTTATTGGTTCCTTGACACACACACACATACACACACACACACACTCAAATGCAAACACGCACACTCTATTACACAATCACACAAGCATGCTCATAGGTACACACATAAACAAGATGAAAGATGAAAGGCCTGGCTTTTCCCTATACCTTTAATTTAGAGTTTAAAAGGGAGAGTGTAGGGACCTGGTGAGTTACGGTACATGTGTAGATATGGAAGAAGCCACATCAAGGATATCTGCGCACTTACACAATCACTTTACTCTTTAAGGAGTTTTGAATTTTTCATTACTAATCTCTTCATTGTTATTAACAGCCTGACTGGCTCATAACAATAAATGATGTTGGCTATACCAGTCAGTACCTTTATATGCACTTTAACAGACTGATTTCAGTCAGAAATTTAAAAAAAAAACAGTCAAAGAAAATGTGAAATGTCATGTAAATGCTTTAGCATAAATTAAATTGTACCATTCTGGTTTTTTTTATTTGTTTTTTGTTGTTGTTGTTTTTTTTGTTTTGTTTTTTCAGATTAACAGACCTAGATAACGCAATTTATTTGGCTTCGCCCAGGATGTAAACATGTTAATCGGACTACAAATGGGCTTCACGTTTTGTGCTTGTTTCGAAAGACAGGTGAAGCGTCATGTGTATTTAAAGCATCGAATGAATGAATGAATGAAATTCCTTATTCACTGTTAGGTCTTAGAAAAAATTATTTTCCCATAATTTATGAATCTCCATGAGATTTAACCCACAATATTTTTAGTTGTATATTATTGCAGTTGTAATAGATGTAATAATGGCCACTTTAATAGAAATTAATGATAATTTTGTATGATATCCAGAAAAATATGAGTTAAAAGAATCACATTTCTAATTTTTTGTCTATGAAAAGGTATTTGAGAGCAGGGGCTTCACTAGAGCCTTTTTAACAAATCCTTAATGTGTCAATGGAGATTTCTGTAGACTGATATGAGAATCATTTTCCCTGATAATATTTCAGCAGTCATGCCATGTGTTTTCCATCAGCTGTTTAGAATGATTAGTGTTTATGAACTAGCAATACTAGATCACAAATTAATTACTCTTTTAATCTAAACGGTCAAACTGGTTTGCAAAAAGCTTGGAAATTGTTTGCAATTCAGTTTGATTAATTCTGACAGTTCACTCATGCATTGAATTGTTTGCAGTGGTTTCTCACACTAAATAGAAATGGGATATTTTATAAGTCAGAAAACAAAAAGAGTGCTTGATGAGGTTTATATTTACTTACAATTCGCTGTAGAAAACAAAACTTGCAAATGTCTTTAAACATTCAAAAATCAAATAAAAAAAAATTTATTAGTTTTGACTGCTTTCTCAGAACTTTGTAGATGCTCATAATGAACAAAAGACTAAACCGAAAAGGAAACAAAGAACATAAGGAAGAAAAGACAGGAGAGAACGTGACATGAACCCACCTCTGCTATGCCTCAACACCATCACCCCCCACTTTCACCCATTTATTGTACGGCCGGGCCATACTGAAACCCACCTCTCCTCTCATACTAGCTCAAGGTGGCTCTCATGAGCTAAACACTAATTGAGAGCTCTGGCGGTTTGAATGTGAATTCTGAGAGCAATGTTTGAATAGCGTCTGTCCTTGGGTTCAGCCTCATGAAGAGTGAGAGAAGGGCTGTGGAAGGCTGCGTCTATGCATGTCCTCAGGTTGACGGTTTCAACCCACACACTCTCTCAGTCATGTGGCCTTGACTAAACTTCCATTATACGAGGCCGTGACCCCATAATGAGTTCGGTGCCCCGGCCTTGAGTGGAATATGCACCACTGCACCATTGTGCACATGAATATAGCCTCGGATGGGCTGAGAATGACACAGCTTCAGTCCGCTACCACAGGACCCTCCAGAGTCCAAAGTGAGGAATTATATTCTCATGATCTTCTAAAATACATAGATATGTGCTTGGATAAGTGAGGCCTGCGTCAGCTCGCACACACCAATGTATGGCATACTGCTGCATATTATCAATCTACAAGAAAATACATGAGCAGCTCTTTTGTCTTCTCAAAGCCTGAGGAGCAAACTTGCTTACGGCAAGCACACAATCGCGTAGCAGCACGAACTCTGCCATACGTTAGAATGGAGACTTAGCGTTATTCTACAGGTCAGCGGTGGAGTGATAAACGCTGGGTGCGCACATCTCTCAGCCATTGTTACCTACACAATAAGACGCTGTGCTGAGCTCTGCCATAGAGAAGCTTGAGGTAATTTAATCCATTGTGAATACCGATAATGACTATGTTTATTTCAGATGGAGACATCAGTATTGACTGTAACGCAGTACAAAATTGCCATGCACCACAGGCCACACCAAATAGAACTGCCATCCAGCTATGCAGAAGAGCAGAGAGCGTACATTCACGCACAATTTTGTGTGCGTCGACTATCATCTATGTTATTTTTCCGGCTGACAACTACTCTGCGGCAACACTTGAAAAGGTAACTACATTTTGCAGTCTGTTAGTATATACTTACAATTGTAAACCAAATGAAACTAAAATGAAATGCAGTTCCAAAGGGGTTTTATTTGTAAATTACTTTGGAGAGCAAAAGATGATGCTTTCTCTCTCAAACACACAAGAATTTTACTGCAACCACACAAAGGAGGTCTGACATAATACAGAACGGAGTTAAACAAATTAAAGTGGTCATTTCTGACAGCGGCCACATAAAATAGAGACATTTCTATTGCATTGAAGACAGTGCTTATAAATCATCCAGCTGATGGAGGTAAGCACTTGATCCTATGCAGCAAATAGTACACACATATCCCAAAAAATAAATAAATAAATAAATAAATAAATAAAATAAACCATACCATTAATGGAACTATGAGCATGAGGGCTTTGAATAGGTCCTCAACAACTTTGATTTAAGACAGGAACACATTTGACAAAAAATTTGATGTGTTTGAGGACGTTATTATTATTTTTTCCTTTATAACACTTATGCACACTCTTGTTCCTCCCCCTGTTTCACTATCCCAATACCCACAACCCCCACCCCCCGCTCCTCTGAGAGGTGTACCTGAATAGGAATAGCATGTTCTTTAGATTTGCATCTGCTGTTAGGCACTTGCTGCATCACGGGCTCTGAAAGCTCCCTGAATGGAAGCTCTTCAGCGAGCTGCACACCTTGTTCTGCAAGGCTAATTAAGGCCCAACAATTAGCTATGCAGGAATCAGGACCGTTGTTTCCTCGCTGACATTTGTAACTGATAAAGTCGAAGAGAAAGGCCGTGTCACGCTGATGGGGATGAACAAATCGCTCTCATTTGAAAAGCGACAACCGAAATCTTATTTCGCTCGCCGCTTTTTCAGATGGAGCTGAACTTTGGCCGTTAGCTCCCGGCCCCTTGTTCTGACACCTAATAAGCATAAAATCAGATAAGACAGGGAGCATGAGGAAACAAGTGAGGGTGTCGAGCTAGAACACAACAGGACAGATGTCTTACTCAGCTGGTTCAAAGGGACGCTAAAGAACACTAGGGCTGCTAATGTGATTTAGCTAGAATGCATTCAGGTTAAAGGTTACAGTGAGACCGCCGGGCAGCAGCAAAACAGATGACAACTGTGAAACTAACCATGACAGATGGGAATTAAAGTGACTGACTGAACTCACACAGAACCATGTCAAGAGTCATTTCCCCCGGTCTTGCAAACACTTATCTCAATCTCTGACAGCAATGGGACTGACATATAGAAGAAAGTGCCACATTTGTTTTATTTTATCCTTTAGATACTTAGATGTACACAAAACATTTGCATTATTAATGGTTTTTATCATTTAACTATCAAATATATAGTCCTTAAAATGTAATCCTTGATTGATTTTGTCAGAAAAAAATGGAGATGAATGTGAAATCAAACTGACGATGTTTACCCTTAATCAAATTTAGAGGTTCCTCAAAGACAAGCCATTGTAGTCTTTTACCTATTGTTTCCTTGTCAAATCCTGGTAACACAAGCACTTGATGAGAAACAAATTCAATACATATCAGCCTTTCAGACCAATTAGTCTAGTTTTGTAAGACCAATCAGAAAGCCATCAGTCACAGGATGAAAACTTCACAACAAGGTCAATCAAACCACAAACTACATCTAGGTTTAGAGTTCTGAATAAAAGCAAAATGTGAGGCTTTTCTACCAAAGAAAACTGATTAAAGATACTAACAAATAGCCACATTTCAGATGTCAGGTTTCGGCAATGAATAATAACAATATATTTTTTAAAAATAATCAATTACCACCAAAAACAGAAAATCCAGTACTATGTCGAAAGGTCATGGGGAAAATGCATTTAAAACTTACATGCCTTTACATATTTAACACAAATCAAGATTATACTGTTCAAGCAATGAATTATAAGGATATTCAATTCAGAAAAGAAATATTGAGAGTTAAAGGATAACAAAAGATCGTTGTCCCTCATAGACAGAATTAGTTTTTGCTTTGTATGTTTGTTGCTCTCTGTGTTCTGGGTTTTATCATCACATTATTGCACACTGCTTTTTTAAATATTAAATTAGTTTGAGATTTAACAAGCAAAGTGAGGGTTAAAAAGGACAAGAGAGAATAATAATGAAGAAATTATGGATCAGAAAATAGATTAAGGATTTACACAAACCAGGAATTTGTGCGTGTAAGGGAGAGAGAAAGAGTTGTCCTCTGAAAGGGTTAAACTCGAGTCTCCAGCTTTTATGCTATCATCCTTAGTTAAATTGAAGAAGAAATTAGCAGAGGAATTAGCAGAGCAATTACCACTTTAAATTGGACTAATTCCTCTGGTCTTGTCACAGCTGTATTCCAAAATATGTGTTTTTTTTCCTTCCCCATCTAGCACACTGTTATTAATTTTTCTAATTTGAATCTTCGCCTTTTCACCAACTGACACCTGGGGCTGCTGATGGGGCGTCTCTGTCAGACCTCTTTCAAATTTGCACCCCTCCTTATTCCCTCTTTCACCCTCCCTCCCTCACATGAACATACTGTATGTACCATATTCAATCCATTACACCATTTTCAGCCCTCTATCTTTATCTTTTCATCGTTTACATTTTCTAGCAGCTGTTCAACATCTACCTCTTTCTGCACAAACCACAAAACACATGACAAGTACATAAGAGCACAAAACTGCATAACGGTAAAAGGTCACAGGAAAGTCGTCTAGATACATTTACTGTGTTAAAGGGTTAGTTCACCCAAAAATGAAAGACTGTGTTTTACTCACCCTCGAAGCATCCTAGGTGTATATGACTTTCTTCTTTCAGACGAATCCAGTCGGAGTTATATTAAAAATTGTCCTGGCTATTCCAAGCTCTATCATTGCAGTCAGCGGGTGTTGCAGTTGAAAAGTCCACAAGTCGTCAAATAAAGCGCGCGCATTCATAATAAAACGTGCCTCACATGGCTCCGAGGGGTGAATAAAGGCCTCCTGTAGTGAATGCATGTATTTTTGTGAGAAAAATATCCATATTTCAAACGTAATAAACACTTTTCTCTCACTTCCGTTCCGGCGGATGAAGTAGCACATATGCGCAGCGCACACATTTTGTTCTCTCTCCGCATTCGTCACTAATCACGCAATGCCGACGTACTACGTCATCCGCCGGAATGGCTTCCGCGTATGATAGATACCGGAAGTGAGAGAAAAGTGTTTATTACATTTGAAATATGGATATTTTTCTTACAAAAACACATGGATTCGCTACAGGAGGCCTTTATTCACCCCCCGGAGCCGTGTGCGGCACGTTTTATTATGGATGCGCGCGCTTTATTATACATTTTTAATATAACTCCGACTGGATTCGTCTGAAAGAAGAAAGTCATATACACCTACCATGACTCGAGGGTGAGTAAAACACAAGCTAATTTTCATTTTTGGGTGAACTAACCCTTTAAGTTATTCTTCTTCATGCAGTATTTGCAGTGTAAATATAAATGTTATGTTATTTATATAAACATAAATATTTGAACATGTAAATATAAATGTTATCTTTACATTGCTGTGCTTTTTACTCCTCAGATGTTCAAGAGCTTCTCATGCATCCAAATTGTGATTAACCTCAAGCGTACTTATTGACTGGTTGTCTATTGCCCAGTTCCCCAGGTGCTGGTTCTGATACACTGCGTCTAGAGACCAGGTTTATAGGATTAGGTCTGACAGCTTATTCTGTCTGCTCACTGGATCTGGATACATTCACCTTTGCCTCTTGTTGTTTCACCGTATGTAACCGAAACAATCAATTTGATTACGGGAGTCTTAGAGTGGATAGGACATCTGTCACCCCTACTGCTGAGACTTAAACCAGCACAGACTGAGATGTTTGATGCATTGAAACCCAGATCATTGTTCCCCCCACGCAGGATTTAGAGTCGTAATTACCCCCTGATTGGAATAACATCCAGTCAATAGTCAATAATAGACCTTGCTCATCAATATCGCCACAAGGGTTAACTGTACTGTGCTCAGAGATAGCATGAGACTTAATTAACCCGATTCATCTGTACTCTCACTGCTTTCATCCTTTAAGGACATATCAGATTGACTGTCTGAAGCTACGCTCTGGAAAATATTGGAAAATGTCATTTGTTGAGAGTGGGCGTTTGTTAATAACACTGCATGACACAAGTTCCAGCACAAGTTGTGCGGTGTGAACAAGTTTAGTATCTTTCAAACCTTTAGGTGTCAAATATGATTCTGGTAACAGCTACTAACAAGTTGAGGGTGTATTGATATTCAATTAAAAAGGTTCAGAGGACGTAAAATATAATAATGAGGAGCGTTAGTATCAGCTGAATTGGTTAATGTTTAGGGATAGGCTCTGTAAATCTAAATGTGCATTTATTGCACTCAGACATGTGGAAGATGCTTTCAAAATAGAGTAAATAAATTTACATTAAGTAAATCTGCCAATGCTACACTCAGACCAATGAGTTCCTCAACTATTGCTGACAATTACAAAATCCTACTTTCAATGTCCCTTCCCAATCTCCACTTTTTAAAACAGCATGTTGCTGCCCAGGATGTTGCATTAGCACAAACCTCCTCTATATTCCAAGGAGATCATTTACCTGTCTCCAAAACAATTTAGTTTTCAAACCAGAGATGTGACGATGGGTTATGAATCTGCCTGAGACATTTGAGAATTTATAAGCATTTTCTCAAGAAACCTCTGAGATATATAATAACAAAATGTGCTTATTTAGTATTCAAATTCCACCCTCCAATATGCCTGGTGGGCTTCACCTTAGCCAAAGGCTGCTGGATCTGGGTTTAGCCTCAATCAAAATCACACATCCGTCTTCCCTGATTTGTTGTCTGCAAACGGAGGTGAGAAACTGCTAATAAAATGTGAAAAACAGCCATAAAAAAAAAGACGCACTAAACAGTCACCTGTTAGTTAATAAAAAGTGCTACCTCTAACATGTCTTTATTTCTAAATCTACAGTAGCTATGGAACCCTGACCTACTACATCACATCTCTACATCTTGCCCAAATTGGTTTCAAATGTAGGCTCTGCTAATGCTTACAAAAATGGCATAAGTCATTCGCTAGCTCAGTATCAGTAATCTTCCCCAAAAGTAGGGGCAGATTTGCTTGGCAGGAGAAATCAACTTCACAATGTTGAAAGATCTGAAACATGCAGCTTTATATACCAATATACAATTCTTAGTTAATACTTAAGTTATGCACTGAATTGTATTCAATTAATAACCTCTATTGTGCTAAAATCCTTACTGCAATAAAGATGCTTATTTGACATTCCAATTCATAGATAACTCTTCCATTAAGCAAGGCCTGGGCTGATCGGCTCAGTGAACCAGAAAAGACATTTGGAGTTTCTAAAACTGCTAATTAATTTCACTGTCTGAACAAAAAGGTTGCAACGGCTATGAGAGTAGTATTACTCTATTGACTTAATATGGTTTTAATTAATGAATTTACTTCATGAGCAATTTTTCCAAAACATTTATAATTAAGATAAATATAATTTTAAATAAACTGCATTCACACAAATTAATTACATGTGAAGCCGTGCCATTTAAAATATTCTCATGTGCTTTGTCAAGTATAATATAAAAGCTAGCGTTTTGTCGCTGCACTGATGGTTATTATATAAATCCATAATGAATAGGCACACCAGATAATTTTTTTTTTTTATCAAATTAGTCCCATAAAGTTATTAGTCCCAATTTTAGTGTAAGCACAAAGTTTTAAGGTTAAGGACATATGTTTTTCTGTTAAAATAAATGTAAATAAGCATTGTTTTTAAAATCTTTAAAACTTCAAGATAAAGACGACGGAGAATTCATGGAATTTGTTGAATGAAAGTTGGCAAAGCCTTGTACTGTCCTTACCCTCTAGTGCTTGTCAATAGATGGGAGGCTCTTGTCCCACATTACAAGCCAAAAGCATTACTCTTGCATCTCATATATGAAGAAAAATCTGCTAATGTTATTACAAAATGTGTACACTAACAGGAAAGAGATAGACGGAGGAGTCGGTACACAATGAATTTACATATGCGTATATTTGATTTATTTATTGAGGGCTCTTGCGGTTTTCTTTAAAGAATGGAAAGCTTTTGAATTGTGGGAGGCTTCTGGGCTCTTTCCATTTGTAATTTCCTGAATCTATCTTGATGTTTTTATCATTATGCAGTTTTGCCCTCCATAAAAATGCAATTAAGTATCTTGACCACATTTGCCACCTTAACCAGGAATTTAGAAATGAACGATAGCGGCATATCTCTGCCTCCATAAGCTCTCTCTCTCTTTCCATCCATCCCTCTTTCTCTCTCACTCACAGTTGACATAATAGAATCAAAAAATCATTAATCCAATAACTAGGAGGAGGACACCGAGTTTGACCAATTTTCATTTTCCACGATTCCTTTTCTTTTCTCTCTCTGGTGAAAAAAAAATTCCATCCCAGAGATTATTATTTCCTTGTAATCTGCTCGAACAGCAGTTAACTTTCACTGAGAGGAAAAAAAGACTTCACGCAATACTGATGGGAAAAATAGAGAAGAAAATATTGAAGAGAAACAGATCTCCACCAGAGGGTGGAACGACTGAAAACTGCCAAATGATTCTGATTTCAGCCCGAGAAGGCTCCCTTCAATAGGTCAAACTATGTGTGTTTGTTTGTGTGCATTTGAGTGGCCAAGTGCTCGTGTCAGTTGTAGTGTGTGAGAGAGAGAGGTGTGGTGGTGCAGAAGAGCGAGCTGAGAGTACTTACTGTCAAATGGAGGATGAGAGGGGCGTGAAACACAGCGCTGTCCCTTTAACCTTTGACCCCAGTTGAGAGAGTTTGAAGTACAGGAAATGGGAATAACCTCTGACGCGCACAAATAAACAGACATGCTAAGACAAACGGAGACAAAAACACAATGGAGATTTCATAAATAACAGAGAGAGAACAGAGAGCTATGGCGCTTTGAGTAATGTAATCATCCTCAAAGCAAAATCTGCTGCACCTCAGAAAGCTTATCAATTACAGAGAGGCATCTCACATGTACTCACAGCTATGATCAAACAGACTATCTCACAACAAAAGAAAATAAAGGATGGATTACTTTTCCCCGGCTTTTCCTAATTCCCTGTCAGCTTTCACTAAAGGTCCTGCAATGCTAATCTCTCACACTACAGAAGGAAAATGTCAGTTCTGTATCCGCTTTATCTGGAATTACACAGACATACTGGAAAAACTTCCCATCAGATAAGAGTCCATCTCCTCCATAGGGAAGAAGTAGTCGCAGCTGCCTGCCTCTACTATATCTAAGAGGAAGATAGCGGCTTGACTGGACTACTGGCAATCAAAATGTTCCCCGACTCATTACAGCATATTACTGCTCCATTTCTTTCCTTAACCCCTCTGTCTCTTTCTCCGCCTTCCTTCGCTAATTCCAATTCCGTCTCTTGTCAGACAGGAGACTCATGTCAGATAGCGCAAACTTGCTGGACATATAATCAGATGTCTGTCCCCATTCAGGACGGCCTCATTCAGTACTCCACCAAAAATGATGATGGTGCAACAAACTCATACACGAAGCAAAACAGAGCTCTTGGGTTTTGAGATGGCGCACGGTTGTTCTTTTTCTTTTCTGGCCAGTTCTTCTCTTTATCGTCGTCACATCTTAATTTATAACCGAGTCGTCATTATCACGTCTGTCAGCCTTGTTTAACCTCTCCTGATCTCCCATGATTCCCTGCTGGCTGACAGACATGATTGCTTGCCTTCTGTCTGCCTGCTGATAGGAGCTGAGTGATTAGCCCGCCTTCTACCGCTAGACAATGATGCATTGGAGTCAGCAGTCTGGACTACATATTAATGAGAGGGGTTGTGAGCCTTTGATAAGACTGGGCAATGATACACTTTGGGAAATTTGGGGGTGGCAGTGAGGAGGTGGAGGAAATGGGGAGGGAGGAGAAGAGGGGTAACGGTATGATGTTTTCAGCGCCATTTAGCTATTACCACCAGCAATAACTGCTATATATATTGCATAAATAAAACATGTTTTGCAGTGAATATCGCCTTGCAAATCTGAAAAGGAGTAATTGACATTTAATACAATGTCAAATGTTATACTCCATCTCATTTTCAGTGGCTCCACCACAAAAGAATGATTTTTTTTCTTAACAATGAGAATTCATGCAACAAGCCTACATACTGTAACTTGATCATTTCATAAACACACTTCTACTGGAAAATGATGGCATACAATGCAAAACTGATGCTTTCCAAACTATCAAGTCAATTTTGCTATTTAAATAAAATCTCATCCATGTCAGCCAGCAAGATTTTGCTGAAAAAAAGTGTTCAAATTACTAAATGTAAATTAGCAGAATTTTTAAATTAGAAAAGTCTACAAGGCATGCACAATATTTTCAGTGGTAATGCAGCACTGACCCAAAAAATAAGTAATAGTTCTGTCAAATGTTTTCACACTGGACAAACAATAGAACTAATGGTGCAAATTAAATATTTATTTAAAAAAAAAAAAAAAAGAATGAAAGAAAAATGAAGAAAAAAATAGTACCCGTTACAGCACCTAAAATGCACACTTTCCCTTAAATATACATATAGACTAAACCTGAAATCTTAAATGTCAATCAAAAAGGTCGACACAAATCTGCATGTCAGCTACCTACAGTAAACACACAGAGTCCATTTTAATGGAGTCTCATGGAGTGTTTATCATCCCTAGCTATTTTATCTAAATAAAATACATTACATACTATATTTACTCCACTATATAACCAAACAAGCTTTATACACTGCGTTATATTTCAAAACAGTGAGGAATTCAAGTGAGCATTCTTGACATACAGAAAGGATTTTGCTCTCTCCAGAAAGCACTATTAAGTCTGAGAGTAAAATAACAATAAGAGAGTGAAAATGTTGTCTGGCCACCCAGGCCTGCCTCCCATCTATCCTTTCAAAGCAACTAATGGCTACTTGATCCTAAATGCTCTGTTTGTACAACTCTGCCTCTGAATATGTGTATTCTACAAGATGGATGAAGAGAGAGGTAGAGGAAAAAGACGAGAGAATGGCAGCCGAAATGAGAAAGAGATATTCTCCAAACGATTCTGTCAAATGTCACATCAGTGCACAGGAGAGAGGGGTGGGCTGTGCCATCTCAACAAGAGGGGTCACTGGATTTCTGGGGGGATATGGAGAGAAGTTAATATCACTCTTTACTATGGTCACTTGACTCCATCCCTCTTTTCTGATTCTCTCTTCTTACTTAATATCACAGCTTTATGGGAAGCCTGTTGGAAATGTTTGCAAATAAACCAGACTTCATTCCTTCACAATCTAGGATAATTAATATCTAGGAAATAACACAGGTGAATCTTGAGAATTTTAAGATCGAAATCTGAAGTTTTTGAATTTTAAAACCTTACACTTGAAACACGCAAAGCAACTTGCTATGTGTAAAATCTCTACATCGGAAAAGGGTTGTAAATTAATCTTTAGCTTCTTTTCTGTTTATCTGTTTTTAGACAGATGGCAACAAATGATCCTTTACTATAACACAGAATAAAATGAGTGCAAACATTTTTAAAGCTCTCTGTACAGCATGTTTGTTATAGAGTAGCAACTTGCACGTGACAAGAAGTCACCCCCACCCCAACCAATACACACACACACACAGAGGCCTAACAAGCCCCTCCATCCCTCCGCCTACCCATCAGCAGGGCTGCATGCCAATAATTTCTCCTTACATTTGAGTGGGCTCCAGTTAAACTCAGGCACTAATGGGGTTTTTTCCAGATAAGAAATTACCAGTGCTGGTCGCCCCTTTGTCTCTCCCTGGGAGCTCAACTGCCGTCACCACGGAGAAAGGCCTCGGTTACCAGAGAAACCGAGAGTGTGCTACCCGGGTCTCCATGGTAAAGAACAGAGCATTTTGTCACAGACCTCTTTTCAAACCCTGAACAGGCTTTAACAGTTTGGCCACAATCAGGACAAAATGTAGGCCTATACCATTATTTGTTACAGGAGAACCTGCCATATGCTTTCACTATTCATGGTCCCAGACTTCACATTATTGCAAAATCGACAGTACACAGCCGCCGGGCATGTGATGTTTAACTAGATTGGACAATGACATTAAATCAATTAGCACAAATCTAAATAAAAAAGAAGAAACAATTATAAAAATTAAAAAAATAAATTAAAAGTACAATATTTAATGCACTACATCATAAACATTATGGCTGGGTTCAGTCTTTAAAAGAGAGTATAGAAAAAGTCAGTATAAAAAAATTATCACATTTAGAGACAGCATTAGAAAAAAACTGTGAAGAGAAACATTTTGGATATACACATTCAAGGTAAATTTCTGTAATTAAATTATATATATATAATTTCTGTAATTAAACTATGCATATAAATTGCTTGTTAAATTCTTCATTTATTTATAATCAGCTGTATGATCTAAGTGACAGAACCCCCATGCCCTAATTAACACCTGTTTGCAAAAGTTGTTTGTCTGCTGCAAAACAATCAGCAATGCTAGTTGAAATTGTGATTTTCTTGTAATAGCTATATTTCAGTAATGGCCTCACAAAGTAGATCTCTTGTTTCATAGACTGCTATCTGTTCTCCAAAGTGCACCCAATGAAGGTAAAAGCCAACAGCCTTGAAACTAACATTATGTTCATGCTAAATTCTGCTAAATTACAAAACTATGTTTTACTGATTCAGCTCGAAACTAGTGACAATGGCATAGAACTATTTTATAAATAACCAATTAGATGCTAAATTATGAGATTAATAGAAAGCAATTAAAAATAGCCTGTTATTTTAAAGGAAAAGCAGAGGGGTTTATTTTTCTCTGGTTCACTTTTCTGTCTCTGTTTCCTCCGAAGTAACACACACTTGCACTCACTCTCTATTTCTCACTTGAAAAGAGATGAGAGGTGAATGAATTGAGGTGGAGAGGCAGAAGAGGAAAGGGGGAAACTGTGAGAGGCAGCAGCTATTCTCTGAGAGAAAACACGGGCGCCGGTAGCCTCTATTTCACTTCAATCACGGCGAGGGAAACAGGGAAATTACAGCGCACACAAAGACACTGGCGCCGTAATTTCAGAACAGACAAACCATGCAATAAAATTACCCAAATTACCGGCGTGTACTGAAAGTGCTGCTCACTGCTAATCTTCCAGTGTCAGCAGCAGCCGCTCCATCACCAGCGTCCCGCCGCAAGCGCGAGCCCTATGATCCCGCGTATCTGCCTGCCATTACCGCGATCACGCGATCACTTTTACCAGGTGCTCACTCTTGAGAGCAAGCGACTACCGATGCACAGATATTTAAATCATTAGCCCATTTCACACAAATTATGGGGTACAATTTAACAGATACAGGAGAGAGAAATAAATCGGGCATTAATAGCCTAATATAAAAAAATTAATGCTTAAACTAGGCTAATAAAAAAAACTTCATGAAAAAAACTCCCTTTAATTATCGGAGAGCAAAATAATTTATATACACTGAAGAGTAGCCTATACATAAAGTAAGGTTTACTTTTTAATTATAATTTTCTTTACATGTCGCTATTGGAACTATGATCCCATTTTTAAAAAGTCAAATTTAAATTAAAATGTTTTAAAATGTGGGGAAATAAATTCGTTATACAATGACTGAAACGACTGATTATATAATGATCAGTATTATATAATGTTATGTACCTTTTTAATGATGGGATGCCTTTTTAGCCTGTTTTATAAATAATAATAATAAACGTCATAGATAATACATGTTTTTTATCTATTTACATGCTCAAAATTAGTTTAAAGTCAACTTCAACTTCAAAATAGCAAATCAAATGCATATTTATTTATTTCTTTTTCTTTTTCTTTTTCTTGAACTGCAGTAAAAAAAAGAATATTCATTTAATTATTTTTTCATGTGCCACGTTGTGTTCTTCTCCTCATAATCTTCTCCCGTTGCTGCATCTAAGATACAGATCATCTAGGAACAAAAGAAGATTTTCTGCTGTTCAGATATTGGTAAGATGGCACCACAGCTGGCATGGGAATTCAAGCCCCAGGTCATGATTACTGTATAGATTTCAGCTCTAACCTAAAAACATCAGCCAAAGTCATGCTCGCTAAGCTGAAAAAAGGAATGGATCATCATACATATCAGTGTTTAATTGCATTAAACAATTAAAAGTTCTGCAACAGCCTAAAACTATATTTTTTAATTCCCTAAAAGAATCTTTATACTAGGAAGACAACAGTCTTTATTCATTTCTAAATAAAAATATCAAGATAATCACTTCAAAAACATTCACTTTTCTCACTGTACAATTTTACTTTCCTCCATATATAATGTACTGCAGAGGAAGGTTAATCTGTTCAAGAACAAAGAGTTGTGAATTGTGACTGAAAATAGCTATTCTTGACCTCTTTCTTGAATTGAACTCTGTTCCTGTTGTCTTTCATTCAAACAGCCCTCAACACTGGAGGAAAGATGAGCTGTATTATCAAATGCTAAAATAAACCTTTCTATTTTTTTATTTGCAAAGTACTTTTTAGTGGACCAGAAACTGAATCGCATCAATTCTGATTGGGTGACTACGAGTATTATGATCTGAGTAGGTGATTTACCAGTTTATGGATCTAATTGCAGGACAAAACCACTTTCAAGCCAGTTGTTCTTTTGGAAGAATCACTCCCATTTTTCATGCTCCTCTGAATCTCGATGCACCACAACTCTGAAACAAAAAGTGACACAATGAATACTTGCTAAGGATTTTTTCACCACATCATCAGGAACGACACCAAAACAACAGAGCACTTTCAATAACTCCTCTGTTTCCAGACTTCCTGCTGTGGAGCAGGAAATGTTCCAGCTGCCCACGACCAAAGTGTATGCTGAAGTTTCACTGACAGACCGCATAAAGACGGAAGCCACAGACACAGACCGATTTCACCGTCTCATCACCTCCCCTGCATCTTATCCTGCTGTTCTAGTGAGTATCTGCCGGAGTCAGGCTGCCTTGATCTCTAAGCGGCTTTACGAGTGGACTTACCTCGCATTAAAACAAAATTACTCAAACTGGAATATTTTCATACATACTCATAGGATTGTGCTACAAGTTCCAAAAGGGGGGTTTCGCAGCGATGCCACAGAAGAACCATATTCGGTTCCTTTCAGTGAACAGTTCTTAATAGAACAATTTTTTTCTAAGTGTAAAGAACATTTTTCAATATAAAGAACCTTTTGTGTTATAGAAAGGTTCCATTGATGTTCTTCATGAAACCATCGATATCAATAAAAAAACTTGTAATTTTAAGAGTGTGCTATGGACAGTCAGGGTTATTTGGTGAACTGAGTTCTGTGTGAATGACCCTGGGAGTGTTAAAGTGCACATTATCAGCTGTAACACTGCATGATATTCCTTGCAGTAACATCTCGCCCATTCTGTGGTCATAAGTGAAATCAGTCCATCAAACCTGTAACTTAACCGGGGTAAAGAACCGATGCGGCCGGTGTAGGTAAACACAGCCTCATTTACAGGCACGTGCACACACAAACAGACAACGCACGCTCTTAAACACTGCAAAGGGCACGATTTGAGAGGATTATTTCCCATCAGCTGTTTAAACAGGCCCTTACACCAGCCTACTGATGGGATTGTGCTCTGATACTGTGGTAGGCAGATAATGTTCACAGTTTGACACACATGCTGCCTGTCTGATACTGTAACAGAACAAAGCGTGGCCGAAACAAACTGTGAAACCTTGCTAAATTTAGCAGCACATTTTAAAATTATAGTTTGGAGGTAAGATGCCCCACAGAATTACCACAGAAAGCCCTGAGTGGCATGTTTTTATACTGTTATTATTTGTTAGTTCAATACTTATTGTTTTTATTCAGTGATTCCATGAATTAGATGTACATTTCAGACATCTTCGCTTTTCATTAAAACCAGCGAATTAAGTAAAATCATTCAATTTGAATTCACAGTGTTGCTATTAAGACATATCTTTAATTAAAATATGGGCAATTAATTATGTAAATATTCATATGCTTGTATAAGTCATAGAATAAATTTACCTTTCAGATGAATTTCTTTTACTGGGATTCTGCTTTGTCTGTCATCATTTAGTTATTCAACCAAATTGTCAAAACAATTTTAAATAGAATAATTGATTTAGTATTTTACATTAATTACACTTTAAAAATATATATATAAATATATAAATAAGAATGATATTCTACATTCCATAAAAGTTTACCCGAGGGGATTCTTGTCCCAGTTTGGAGGACATCTTACCCCAGTAGTGGGTAATTTTAATATTATTAATTTTACATTTTGTGCTATGACAACTAAATTAGCAAATGATCCTATTTAAGTCCCTTAATAACACACTGGCTGACACATTACCATCCTGCCCGTGCTAATCATGTATCTAAATATGTTACAATTTAAAAGTAAATGCACATTGTTCTTAACGGGGCATCTTCACCCATTATACCCTATATAAGAAGATATATTGAATTTCTCAGATTATTTGTGAGCTGCAGGTAGAACCTCTGCCTGTCAGGACTAATTTCTCACAGCACCTCAAATATGACTGTTTTAAATCATATTAAAAGCATTTTGACCAAGCACTTCTTGCAAATGGACAGGACACCTCATCTGAGTGCAGTTTAGCTGCGTCTCCAACTCTATCATTTCTCCATCTGCAGAGTGCATGTGTTTGCAACAGGAGGATCACAGAAACATGGGAAATGATTGGATAATGATATAGAAAGGGGGAAAACGCCTCTAGATCTCTCTCATCTTCATGGCATTGTATAGGAGAAGGGGAGGTAAGAGTCAATCTGACGAAGATTATAGAGGACTTGAACAGGTGCCTGTTGTCGTGCCCTATTTCAGTAATGTACTCTAATGTAGGCTCCAAAGTGACTGGGCTGAAAGGTGTCTCACCCCCTGTGATCCAAATTACGGAGTGCACTGATGAAGGCAAGAGTCTAACAAAGCCAGCTGAGCTGCAGAAACACAGATATTTAGCTGTTATCAAGCTGACTATAAGAAATATCAAAAAGTGGACACACATGCACACACAATTTTAGAAGAAACACTTCTGTATTTCTATTTCACTTTTACTGGTTTTATAACTGATATAGACTTTCAGAAACAGTACAGACGAGACAACCCAGCATCTTTAACTGCTGTGCATCTGAACATTTGTTGAAGACAGGCTGTCCAGACCAGGGATAATTCACCCTCAAATTAAAATTCTGTCTTCATTTTTCTGAATGTACTTTTTCTGTCTTCATTTACACGTCATTCCAAACCTGTATGGTGTTCTTTCATCCTTGGAACACAAAAGGATATTTAAATAAACTTTTTGTTAGTCAATTTCCTTGTGCATTTATACTTGGGTTTTCAATGCTCTTGGTCAGGTCTTGACCATTGTTGGCACTGATGCTTATTTTTCTTCTTTGTGTTTTAACTTCTCTATTTTTTTTATGTTATGTTCTTAGTTTCCAAGTTTCTGAGTTGCTTTGTATTGCTTTGTATTTTCTTTTGTTTTATGAATCATAATCTGCACTTGGATCAAGCTCTTCCTTACCTATAAGTTAACCCTTGTTACAAAATGTTGACTGCAACATTCAAGGTTCAGAACAGGCACATCATAAAAGTGGTCTATAACACTTCACCATTTCATATAAATATTGCACAAAACACCCCAGTACTCATTCACTTCATTATACTGAAAAGTGTGGACAGGATATTCCTCAAAAAACCCACCCTTTGTGCTCCACAGAAGAGGAAAAAAAGTCATAGAGGTTTGGAACGAACCTTGCACACATCTACAGTTATTCAACTTGCAGACACTGACCAAATGACATATTATTCGAAGCACCTTACAGTGCATTTACACCATTTATTCTTTCAGTATGCATGCTGTCTGAATCGGACCTTGATAATGTCATTGAGCTACAGGAGCTCTAGTACAGATGTTCCCAAATACACCTGATGAACACACATAAAGCTGTAGATGTTCAGACACAAAAAGACAGGGCCCATCATCAGTATATAACAGTGATAAAATAAAGTGCTCATGGATGACCTCTTATTACTTGCGGGTTATTTTGCTTAGGGCTGTGAGTTGTGGGGTTGCAGAGCTCCCCCTGTTGATCTGTTCTTAAAGTACACCAGTTTGATGAAATTTGCTGACATAACTTTGGAAGTAAAACATATCTTAAATATGCATGGCCAATACATTTAGGAAGCTAACAGTCTATGACAGGCTTCAATATTATCCAAAATCCTCACTTCATGCACCCCCCCATCCACCCTCCCGATTAATAGGGAGGAACCGGGGAGATGGAGAAAAGGGCATGTCCTTGCACAGGCCCAATAAATGTCAGGGAAAAGGCCAGGGGAGCAGCCGTACCCTATATACATTAGGATCTAGAATAAAGCACACAGGTTAGGATTAAGGTGGGCCAAGCGAGAGACAAAACATGCCTTTAGACATACTTTAGCATCAAAGAATAGAGGTTAGGAACATGCCAATTGTTTTTGCAGCATAAGGACAACTTCACATTACATTAATGCATTCAGCAGACACTTTTATATAAAGCAACACATACTGCTTTCAAGTTATCCACCCTTTGTGCTCCACAGAAGAGGAAAAAAAGTCATAGAGGTTTGGAACGAACCTTGCACACATCTACAGTTATTCAACTTGCAGACACTGACCAAATGACATATTATTCGAAGCACCTTACAGTGCATTTACACCATTTATTCTTTCAGTATGCATGCTGTCTGAATCGGACCTTGATAATGTCATTGAGCTACAGGAGCTCTAGTACAGATGTTCCCAAATACACCTGATGAACACACATAAAGCTGTAGATGTTCAGACACAAAAAGACAGGGCCCATCATCAGTATATAACAGTGATAAAATAAAGTGCTCATGGATGACCTCTTATTACTTGCGGGTTATTTTGCTTAGGGCTGTGAGTTGTGGGGTTGCAGAGCTCCCCCTGTTGATCTGTTCTTAAAGTACACCAGTTTGATGAAATTTGCTGACATAACTTTGGAAGTAAAACATATCTTAAATATGCATGGCCAATACATTTAGGAAGCTAACAGTCTATGACAGGCAGACAGTTATTATCCAGAATCCCCCATGTAAGGGAGCGGGTGAACATTCATGTAAGTAGCCTTCAGCCAGAAGGAAATCCGTTTATAGAAACTTATTCTGGAGTAAATACAGATGTCAGGCTATTTTTCTTTAAGATACCCTGAGGTCTCTTGCTCTCTTTCTCCATCTTTTTGTCTGTCTTCGCTCACTCTCTCTGTCTCTTCTCTCTGTGAGCTAATTAACCTGGTTGCTCTGTAGTAATGAGTTCTCTCTGGTGGCAGGCAAGCTCTGAAAGGGGAGGCGCAGGCTAGCGATCCTCTCTGGCCGTATCATCAGGACATGTTAGGATTAAGGTGGGCCAAGCGAGAGACAAAACATGCCTTTAGACATACTTTAGCATCAAAGAATAGAGGTTAGGAACATGCCAATTGTTTTTGCAGCATAAGGACAACTTCACATTACATTAATGCATTCAGCAGACACTTTTATATAAAGCAACACATACTGCTTTCAAGTTATCCACCTTAATTGTAACGTAAGAGCAGGATTGGACATTTTTCAATTGAATGTGCAAGGCTTCTGGTGTCACATCCACTTAGTAATTTTAGCTGTACAAAAACAGTCCATTATGCAGCTTGATGTTGCAAATTTGTATTTGTTGTCGTGTTATTTTGATTTGTTATTGTAATCATATGCACACTGGTTTGTAGTGCAAATATTTTTACTGTTTACTGCTGTTCATTATTCTTCTAGTTATTTACCTATGGGGCTAGTCTCACACATTCACATTCAGAAAATAGCTTATTTCTGAAAATATTTGTGAATATATCACATTCACAGCTAAACATCTTCAAAAATGACACTTCATGTTATTGAGATCTTTAAACGTATTCTCTATATCACTGTGGAAATGTGGTTAAGATATGTAATTAAGTGCTCTATAATTAATTTATGGTTACATATAGTAGAAACTGAGTATAAATGGAAAAATTACAGGATATTAGAAGTCAGTGTGGGAGTGTAGGCTATGTGTTTCTGGAGGTGGAAATTATGAATGAGAGAATGATATTAAAGAGAAACAGAAAACAGCATGAAAAGCTTAAGAAGATACAAAGAAATAATGCAAACAGCAAAGGTAGAGATAAACAACTGTAGTCCGCCTGACTTTAAATGAAAATCAGGCTAAAAATCGCAAAGTGTAATTCCTGAAATGTTCAGGATGCCCTGCACCAGTATGACCATCTTGAATCAATTTGTGAAGCAATATTTTCAATAAGAGCCTTGAAGCAACAAGTGTCCAGAGGCCTCTCACTCCTTTTCTTCTCCTCCTGCATTTCTTAGTGAGGTAAGAATGGAGTAATGAGAGGAGGGGGGAGGTCTAGAGATCCAGAGCTCACCTCATTTCCTCCATCATTGCAGGGTACCAAGTTTGGAAGAGGAGAAGGAATGGAGAACGAGAGGGAGAGAGTAAGTGCAGGAAAGTGGTGGAAATGAAGAAAACAGGAAGAGAAATCGAAGAGGACGAGAGGATCGGTTTTAAAATGCTCCCTTCCCATCTCAAATTGAGGCAGATTTTAGATGGACTTTTGAGAAGCAAAAGTGTAGTTTGGAGGAAGTAGAAACAAGACTATTGGGTTTGAGGTATTTTGATAGGCTCGGATTAATGCTGGGAAATAGATGTGTCTCTCTCGGGTGCAGCAGGGCCACCCACAGAACAACAGCCCAAACAAAGATGCCTCTGTTGGGGCCTCCTGCTCCCACAGAAGCTCTTGAATGGCTGCAGGTCTGCAAGAGACCTGCAAGACCTATTAATTCGTCCATTCACACACACAAATACATGCACAGACACACATATACACACATTACACAGCACTGCTAATTAATCCAGAGATTACCAAACCAATTACAACCACACTCCATCTAATTAGAAATTATTTAAAGCATTTTCCAATTAGGCTTTACACACTCATTTAAAAAGACCACCATGCGTCAGGAACAGCTCACAGAGGGAAGAGTGTACACAAGTGTACTTTATGTAGCTGTGAATGTATCTGAACACTTTCACTAGTCTAGCCACATCTTCCTCAACCTCAAATCTGTCAAATAAAGGGGAAAACTCTTAAACTGGCGTTACACCCATGCAGCATCCTTAATGGATGAAAAATGAACATCATTCTGTGATCATTTACTCACCTTCATGTCATTACCAACCTGTATGGCTAAATTTTTTCTGTGGGACACAAGAAATTTTTTGAAGAATGTTTCAGCTGTTTTTGTCCATACAATAATAGTCAGTGGGGCGCAAACATATCAAGCTCCCAAAAAGACATTAAGGCAGCATAAAAGTAATCCAAAAACTAAATACATGGTGATTCACTCTCAGATCTAATCGAATCACTGATCAACTCGTGTATTCATATATTCAAATATAGTGACATGTCAATATCAAACTTGATGTTATTGATGCTTGTGACATCAAATCACATGACACTCAAAAACCATTGAGGTTTAATGTTATTAATGGGTGATTAAGTAAAAATTAAAGTGTAATTTTTACAGAATTTTTTTTTTAAATGCTACAGAAAAAAAAAAAAATCACATATTATATGTTATACAAATAACCCGCTTCTTCACTTTTTTGTATTACATTTTATGTTATGTAGTTTTTAGTGTCGTGTGTAAGCCTGATGGTGTTTTGTCTTTGTGTATGGTGTGCACCATCTGTATATGTCTATATATCTATATCTATATATGACTATAGTCCATGTTTTATGGACTAGCCACTTTAGGTGAACTCTGATTCATCATGTTGTTTTCTATTGTGACACCTGTATTATTATGGTGGCTATCAGTACATTTTTAGTTACAAAGCATTTTGGTGGTTCAAGTAGATTAGCATTCATTAGTTAACATTACATCGCCTATATATGGTTATAAGTAAAATAAAATAAATATATGGTTATAAGTAAAATATACAGGCACCAATATGCCATCCTGTAATGCCTGAAACATTGTCATCATATTTCTTACAGCTAATTCCTGGCACAGCTGGAGTTTTTTTTTACCTTAAATTTAATAGAATAATTTATGGCATATAACTTCAGAACACTTGGATTAAAGCACTGGAGTTGTTTGGATACTTTTACACTACTTTTATGTCCTTGAAACCCCATTGACTTGAAGTGTGCAGACAAAAACTGCTGAAACATTCTTTAGAAGAAAGAAAACAATGATTTGGAACAACATGAGGGTGAGTAAACGTGAGGGTGACAGAACTTAAAAATGTGTGTGAACTATCCTTTAAACAGTCATAAACATCAAGTGGATGCTTCTACAAACAATATCTGAGTTATGCTTGCAACCAGTGGTTTCTACATCAGTGGTGACAGATGAGAAAATTGTCAATCCCAGCAGCACTCGACTGAACCGCTAAAGAATCTGACACCATGACAAGCATGTCAATATTCAAGACAATTCAAGACAAATCCTGTGTTTTTCCATCAAATAAATTCCTGTCATAAAACAATACTCTCCACGTCTCCCTCCACCCACTACGGCTGTCTCCTCCACCTTTCCCTTTCTCTCTCCTACACACACACACACACACACACTCGCTTCTAACCACTCTCTCTCTTCACCTATTCGAGATTGAGTCTGTCTCTGAGGGATTGCTGTTCAGCGGTTGTCAGGCTAAATTGAAAAGATGATCCACAGAGCCATGGAGTAAACACAGGAGCCTTTTGATCTGAAGAGTCCACAGTTAAATAAATAGCGAAGTGAGCGCTCTGCGCCACACAGCCCCTCCAGGCTTCATTAGTCTCCAATTACAGGTTCATTCATCTGTGAAATGCAGAAATGCAACAGCTGTATAAACCGCTTATGGAGCAGCAATTTGCTTGCTATCCACAACACTGATGTTATCAGGCCCTAATATGGCACAGTATTTATCATTACATAATGTTAGAGGGCTTGTCTACAGCAATTCTGATAATTAACACCAGGTCAGGCTGTATCTCTGCCCATGTTTTGGTGCTTCAGGAGTTCAGCCTGCCGTTTTAGACCGCAAACATGTCGCATACACCTACTGGTATATATAAAAATTTTACTGTTATCAATCAGCTGATCAGATTTGGACAAAATAAAAGAGGCTTTAAAAGAAACACGAAATGAAAGAAGAAATAGCGGGAAGAAAGCAAAGTATCTGTGAGGAAATGTCGAATATGAGGGTAGAAAAACAGAAAACACAAAGCGATGGGGGAAGGGATTGTACACGGCATAACGGCCTTCTTCCTTACTCCGACAACCATAAGTGGAATTCTGATTATTCTACACATACACACACAAACATACACACATAGTGCATCCCTTCGGACTGAGGCACAATGGCTGTGTGAAAGTCATCAGCCCCCTCCCCCCTTAAAGCGTCCCTCCACCTCCCCTCTGGAGTCTGTTTCATCATTTTAATTAATTTCTAATCAGGCGACAGTAAACTAATCAAGGTCTGCATAAAAACAGGGGCCACCACAGAGTCTTGACTCCGGCTGCATACTGAGCACTGCAGCCCTATCATACGAGGCACATTCACGACTCCAGTACTGAGGATTTAACTGGTGCTGCAGGATCTCAAATTCCAGATTAGTAATTAAATCTGCCAAAAATGTAAATGCAAAATCTGCAATTTAGCAACAGTGCGGAATATACTGAAATGTAAAATCATGCAAAATAATTTAAAATATGAATAAAAAAATAGTGTTCTTTTACAATAAATAAATAAATAAATAAAAAATGCACAAACAAGGTTAACGTTTTTGCAATTTAGTGATTAAATCTTTTTGCACTGTTATTGACACTATACAAATTAATTAATAAATATGCTTTAAAAAATGTCACACTTCTCAGAACATTTGTTCACCTGCCAATGCACATTGCATATTTGTTTTTCACAGTTAGATTTGAAATTGTGCACACTTTTCAGTCTTTATTTTATACTTTCATATCTACATTTAAAGTTGCAGAGAATGTTGAATGTGTTTACACACTATTTTCAGTGCTGTGTGTCATGTTAGTGTTTGTCTATTGCTATGACTTAAAGATCGACTCAAATTTGATGATCAATTTCTGTAAAAATCTAAGAAAATACAAAGGGTTCACAGTACCACAGTACTGTAGTTTTACCTGCAACTGTGTTTTTTTTCTTTCACTGTTCTTTTCTTATTTTTCTTTTACTTCCTTAGCTTAATTTTAATTCTTTATTATTATTATTATTATTATTAACTTATTATTAACTTTTTTGGTAACAGTTTTTACAGTATTTATTAATCTTTGTCCACTTTAATTAACAAAAAAAAACTACTATTCATTGTTAGTTCATCCTAGATCGTGTCTAGTAATTAATAATTGTAAAATGTAAAAAGTTTACTATTAGTTCATGTTCATTCATGTTCGTTCATGTTCAATAACTAATGTTAACAAATTGATCCTCATTGTAAAGTATTACCACTTTTTATACATTTATTTATTTATTACCTTAATATTTGTGATTCTAAACATATTTTCTATCTGGAGCTTGCAGAAACAGCATTCCGTTGCCTGCAATCATGCATTTTATTTGTGCATTTGATAAATAAACTTTCAATAGAATAGAATAGAATAGAATAGAAGCACTTCACTGACTCAACTTATTTCACTTTCACAACATTTGTTCACTATTAAAATGTTTTCATTTGTTGTACACAATATGTTGGCTGAAGTCATAACAACGGCAGCTATCATTTTTCTCCTGTCCTCTCGCTTATTTGGAAAATATTGAATGTTGAGACCAACTTTAAAAGAAGACCTGATTATATGCCAGGAAACCGAACAACATGACAAGCGGAGAGGACCCACTTGCTAACAGCCAACCTGAGGGAGGGGGAGGGTGGATTAAACATGGAAATCTCTAATCTCTCTCAGGCCTGTAGGATTATTCTGCTCTCTCTCAGTGTAAGCGGACATATTTACCCATGGTGAGTATATTTAGACTCTAAATTCCCCTGCTGCCTCTTCTACCCACTGGCTGGCACTAAGAGAAGCAGGGGAAGGACGCCAAGCATGGGATAATAATACAGGGAAAGAGAGACGGAGAGACGCAGGGAGAGAGAGAGAGAGAGAGGGAGAGAGAGAGAGGAGAGCGTTCCCCCTCCAGCAGAAAGCAGAGGGAGAGGATTAGGCCTCTCATCTCCCGGTGCATCATCCACTCCCTCCACTGATGGTGTTTTATGATATCCAGCAGCACAGAAGGATGATC